>NW_016107453.1:2856148-2937892 GCF_001604975.1 Cebus imitator | reverse complement strand
ATATTTACATATATTTACAATATGACCCAGAGATTCTTTTCCTGTGTATTTATATGAGAGCCATGAAAACATATACTCATAAAAAATTTGTACAAGAATGCTCATTACAATTTTGTTCATGATAACCCCAAAGAGAAAAAAAATCCAAGTATCAATCAACTGGTGAATAATTAAACAATGTGTGGTATGATCATACAAAGGGTACCACTCAATGGTAAAAGGAAGAAACTGCCTATATTTGGAGCAACATGGATCTATTTCAGAAATTTTATGTTGAGTGAAAGAACAGACACAGAGAACATACTATGTGGTTCTCTTTATAAGACATTACAGAAATAAAACAGAGGCAACCACCTCTGAGGCAGTATGAAGTGAGATAGATTGGAAAAAGGAAGGAAGGAAACTCTAGAGTGATGGAAATGTTCTGTATCTTCATTGAGTGGTAGTTACGTGGGGATATACATTTGTCAAAATTTATTGAAGTGTGTACTAAAGAACCATGCATTTTATTAGATGTAAATAATACCTCAATTAAAATATAGAAAAAATTTAGAGTGATTGTGATGGTTAATTTTATGTATCAACTTGACTGGGCCACAGGATGCCCAGATAGCTGGTTAAGCAGTATTTCTGGGTGTATCTATAAAAGTCTTTTTGAATCTGAGTAGTATTTGAATTGGTGGACTGGGTAAAAGCAGAGTAAAACAGAGCCATCTGCCTTACTCAGTCCACCACTGGCATCATCCAATTGGTTGAGGGCCTGAATGGAACAAAGGGGAGGAGGAAGGTTTAATTCACTCTCTGCCTGACTGCTTGAACTGGGCCGTTGGTCTTCTGCTCTCTGCTCTTCAACTCTCAGGCCTTCACATTACACAACTAGATTTTGTGGATCTCCAGCTCGTAGAATGCAGATCATGGTGCTTCTCTGCCTCCGTAGTCATGTGAGCCCTTACCTTATAATAAATCTCCTTATATCTATTGATATTTATTTTGTACTCTGGCTTCACTTAATCTTAACCAGGTTTCTTAAGCTCAGTGCTCTATGACCATGTGAAAAACATATATGTAAAAGGGCTTGGTAGAAGCCCAAGTGTTAAGTAGGTACTCAGTAAATATCAGTTATTTTATCTTCCTCTTTGTGTTACAGTCCTGAATAGTGACCAGCTAACCAGCTTAAAGAATTTGTCCAGATCAAAGCACACAGGGTTGATATCAGGCACATAGAATCAACCCAATAGAAACAAAAAGAGAAAGTCTTGGAAGAAAATTTAAATGTTTTTAAGGAGCTTTGTGCTTAAAACTCACATTGCATCATTTTGAAATATTTTTCTGGTTAATTACTGGATTTTAAGTTAATTAAAATCTTTTAAGAGGTCTACTCAAAAGTGTTTCTTCTGTACCGACTACTTGCATCCCAGGGATGAAGCCACTTGATCGTGGTGGATAAGCTTTTTGACGTGCTGCTGGATTTGGTTTGCCAGTATTTTATTGAAGATTTTTGCATTGATGTTCATCATGGATATTGGCTTGAAATTTTCTGTTTTTGTCATGTCTTTGCCAGGTTTTGGTATCACGATGATGCTGGCCTCATAAAATGAGTTAGGGAGGAATCCTTCTTTTTCTATTATTTGGAATAGTTTCAGAAGGAATGGTACCAGCTTCTCTTTGTACCTCTGATAGAATTTGGCTGTGAATCTGTCTGGTCCTGGGGTTTTCTTGGTTGATAAGCTATTTTGTCCTGTCTCAATTTCAGAATTTCTTATTGGTCTATTCAGGAATTCAACTTGCTCCTGGTTTAGACTTGGGAGAGTGTATTTGTCCAGGAATTTATCCAGTTCTTCTAGATTTTCTAGTTTATTTGTATAGAGGTGTTCATAATATTCTCTGATGGTAACTTGTATTTCTGTGGAATCAGTGATGATCTCAGGAAACCAAACACTGCATGTTCCAACTCATAAGTGAGAGCTGAGCAATGAAAACATATGGACACAGGGAGGGGAACATAACATCCCCTGTTGGGCAGGGGATGGGGACAAGGGGAAGGATAGCATTAGGAGAAATATCAAATGTAGATGATGGGTTTATGGGTACAGCAAACCACCATTGCACATGTATACCTATGTAACAAACCTGTATGTTCTGTACTTAAAGTACAATAAACTTTAAGTATAATAAAAGAAATAAAAGTATAATAAAAAGAAAAAAAGGAACCTTGCACTTCAAAGCACTAATTAAAATTATACTTAACTTTGTTAACCTTGATAAAAAAAGGACTACTTTAAGCAACATTTTTTTCCCTCAGGATATTCTTGCCAAGAATCTCTGCCCTGTATTCTGTAGAAGGTATTTTAAGTATTGTTTTAGTAATTTAGAATATTCACAGCTTGTCTAGGAATACTGAGCTAGGCATATCAGTTTATTAAGATAACAGAAGTGAAGTAAAAATGAAAAAATACATGGTTTTGTAACATTGAGTTAATATTAATGTGTTCATGAAATGATGATTATATTATTTACGGCTTAAAGATTCAATTCAAATATCTCTCTTCTAATATCTGTAGTGAGGATTTCCAAGAGGTATAAAAGAGAAATTTTGTTTTACAAAGATTCCAATGGCGTAAGTATTTCTTTAATAGAGTTGACAGTTTCCTTCATTTCAGTAAATTTAACACTTATAAAATAAGCACTCTACCAAATGAGGAATAAGAGACATCCAATTTCAATTTTAAATATTATATCATTTCTCCAGTAATAAATGGACAAAAATTGCAGAGAGACTATGTTTTGCTCTTTTATTTAACAGTTTTATAAATGTTATCTGATTTTTGCGTGGATGAAAAATGAGTAAGTTCATAAATTATGTTTCTGTGCATACTTCCGTTTTAAAGCCTATATATTCAATATTTCCTATGATCTTCAAACTCAAGTAAAGTGACAGAGTAAGGAGAGAAACACAGCATATATAAAAACAAGAGCCCAGGGTCAAGTGTCAGGGTAGTAACATAAACCTCTTGGAAGTTAAAAAGGAATCAAGGTAAGCTTTGAACTTCAACAGTGCATAAAATGGCTCATAATAACTGAATTTCAAGAGATTGGGACACTCCAACCGAGCTGATTTATAGCTATTTTAAGTTGACTCTCTGTCACCATTCTGAGCTTGGAATTTTTCATTGATTTTCAGTTGGGGCTTCTAGATATGTAACGTATCATTGACAATTGCAATGGTGTTTCCTTCTGCTATTTATAGTTTTATATTTCAACTATTTTTAATGTTATATTTCATTGGCTAGCATCTGTAGAAAAATGTTAAATAAAAAATATAGGCATCTTTGCCTTTTGCTGAATTTAATAAGATTAATGTTTTAATTTCACCATAAGGCATACCTTTATTTTATTTATACATGTATGCATATTTATTTTCATATTATATATCAGTTTTTATCCTAAGTTTAAAAAATATAATTAAGAATGGAAGCTATCTCAGCCATGGGAAATATAGGGAGTGACCAGGACAAGTATCCCTGTACTCCTTTCTCTTAGAAGCTGCAAAACAGGTGCTGAACTTTCTCTCATTTACCTTGCACAGCTTAATCGCCTTTAGGGAAAAGAATAAAGTTATCTTGTTAAGAGTAGAAGAAACAAAGAGAAGATTAAAAGAAGCAGCAAAATGTTAAGTTTTTGTCCTTGGGAGGAAAATATATTATTAAATGTAGGCTTAATAAAAAACACAATCAGATAGGTGAATAGCAGTATCTTTGACTCTTTACTTTCAATTATCATAATAAAAATTATCACCCATTATGTTTCTATAACAACAGAAATTCATTTTTATGTAAAAAACATTAAAAATTAATAGCTAGTTGATTCTCATTTCTCTCTCATTTGTTGCACACACCATTAAATTGGACTGGGACACTCCAACTCCATTAAATTGGCATGTGCAGTAAACAAGATAAAAAATGAGAAGCAACTAGCTATTTAATCCCCAGTTTGCACATAAGTGAACTGAGGCTCAGAGTGAATATATTAAGCAAGCAATACATGCTTTACCTGGAAGCTAGGTTTTAAATCTACTCTTGTCTGGCTTCAAGGCTTTGCTTTTATATACAGTATAAAACATAATTTGATTGTTTTTCTTTAAGTTATAAAAATGTGTTTAAACCTTTTCTCTGGGTCTCCTCTAAATTTCCCCAGTAAACTTCCTCAATTTTCATGACTTCCTCAAAAAGCAACTGAACATACACAGTTTCAGGAAGATGGCTCTAACTTTTCCAGTCTCTTCGGCTTTAAATTCTATACACTTTAGCTTGCCTACATTTGTGACCATCCAGAACTGAATTTTGTTTATGGGACAAAAAGAGCACTGGGTTTTTTTCTTGACTAATCAATGACTAATAATATTCTGGGTGCTTTTCACAACTGATTTTCATTTAAGGAAAAAAAATTAACACATTGATAGCTAATATGAAGAAATCATATTTAAAATGATAAGTATGTCCAAAATAATGATCACATGCAAGATATTTCAGTTATTTGATAGCACTTTCATAAATCTATGTTGATGTAATCTCCTCTTGAAATTTTTGGAGCAATAAACCATCTTTTCCAACCTGATTTGTCTAGTTTCAGTTTTGGAATAGTAATTATTTATCTTGTTGCTTACAGCCATTTGTCTTCCCTTCTACAAAATATTCCTAGACATTTTAAGCTAGTAATCTTCTTAAGAATTGAGAACATAAAAGGTCACAGTGAACCTGACTTATCAAAACATATTCAAGTGTTCTGGCCCACACCACAGGGCTTCAAATAATTTAGTGAATACACAGCACAAAAAAGGTCACTGCCAAAGGCAAGTCTTGCAACATTTTAGGGTGGGTTGCATTTTTTTTTTTTCCCTGAAGTGAGTTTCCACTCATATGGGAGGGAGCAGCTTTTCAGTTCTTATAAACCAAAATTTTATTTCCTATATAAATGGACTTATTTATCTAACTCATCCCAAATGCATATATATGTATATATATTGGGGTATAAGATATTGAAATATGCAAGGGCTATTATGGATCAAAGCAAAGGAAAGTGACTGAATAAAATACAGTAATAAAATAGAATAATTAATAATTTGTAATATAATACTGCATGTCTGTATTATAGTTATCAAATATAAAATTTAAAATATATATTGTATAATATATATTATATGTTATAGTAATACAAATAATAATAAATATAATAATAGAAATGCTAATAGAAACAGAGCAAGGTAGCAGAGTTTGATGCCTCAAATATTAACTGAGCTTAGAAGAGTCCCTTATATTGTGAAATGGCAGTAAGGCGGAAAGGACTACTTGTATTGCCCTTTTTATGTTCTATTTTGCTGACTCTGATGATACTAATTTAATCACTGTCTTCTAAAAATACAAAAGAATACACACACACATAGAGTAAAAATGACTTCCGTTGCATTACGTTCAACCCCATGAAATTATACAAAGAAAGAAGTAAAACTATATCCTCTATAACTTTCCAGTTATACCTACTGAAATAACCCTTGTTATTTGTTTTTTGTAATTTCTGGTAAGAACTCTTGTAGTGGCTGCAGCCTCATCACCTGAAGCTCTGGCTTTTCCATGCTGTAAGTTTATTAAGAAGCACAAACTAAGCCATAAATGAGGGGACAGAGACAGTGCTCTACGTAACTATGCAAGTCATTTTTCCTCTGTCACATGTGTGAGGAGCCTGCACGTACCTACCTACTTTCAACTGCTTGGCGTTTGGGTTCCTGTATCTGGACCAATTCCTTCTTTTTCTTTCTTGAAGCATAAAACAGGTGCCAGAACTTAGCCTGTTTATCACTTCTGCTTGAGAAATCCTCCAGTTCTTTTCTCCGTCGCTTGACTTCAGTGTGAGGAATAGTTTCCCAAAATCCCTGCTTCTTTGCTGCCTTCAATAAAAGCACACCAATTCTCTTTGTTCAAGGATTTTCTTGCAGTTTACTATGGGGCATGCTGAATTTTCAACCCAAATAAAAGAGACGCTCTCTGAAAGAAAAATTATTTTATATAAAATAGAGGTTTGCAATGGGAATATGTGTGCCATAGTAAACTATGTGTATAAGCAGAGGGGTAAAGGAAGAAGAGTACTTCAAAGGAAAAATAGGCAGGATTACATTACTACTTTGGGATAATTGTCCATGGCCACAAGGATCAATAAGAGTGGCTCCAGTCCAAGGTTGGACAAGCTGTTGCTGAGCAGATAACCTTACAGAAGTATTTGTGTGTGTGTGTGTGTGTGTGTGTGTGTGTGTGTGTAAGTTTGTGATAGCCTTTTTGCAAGGTGGTAATTTTTGCATAGTCTTTGTGATAATTCTTGAGTCTTTGTGATAATTCTTGTCAGTCATTTACGCATAAGAAATCTCCTTTCATAGCATTCCCCTTCTCTAGTGTGTGTGTGTGTGTGTGTGTGTGTGTGTGTGTATCATAGGTAACTCTATTTTGATTCTGACAACTTTAATATTTCCTCTTTTGATCAAAATTTCCCCCCAAAAGCATCTCTGGCAAATCATTCTTTATTTAGTTTTCAGTTGTTCTTCAGTGCTGGGATGAACCTGTCTCTGGTTGCTGGTCTGGTTCCATGTTGGACAGAGTGAATGACAGAAGCAGTGTCGAAACCCTTTTAGCCATCTTTGAGCAATAAGGGAGGTTTGAAAGGCGTGTACAGGACTACAACCTATAACAGGTATATTATAATCTTCCTTTTAGAAACAACTTTTTCTCTATACACCGATCACATACGGATCTCAGATTTAAAAACCTCTTGAGGATAGAAAGCCAAAGCAAAACAGACTTTAGATTCTACCCACAGTCTTAAGGTTTCTGGGCCTGCCAGGAATTGATAACTTTTATTCGCTTACTGTAGGGTTACGAATTCTTGAAGTTAGACATTCAATGCACATTTGCAAATATAACATTTTAATCCAAGCTTTGGTAATATAACCAATGTTTCCAATTGAATCTTGTTACCAGATTCTAATTAAACTTATAAAAATAATGATTTTGTTCCTCCCCCAACCAAATAATACACATAAATAACTTTTGAATTTTGGAAGAATCAAGTAAGGAGAAAAAACAGATGTTTCCAGTTTTGTTGATAAAAATGTAGTGTACCAAACTGACGTAAACAATACATAGCTTAAGAGAGAAAATTTCCCTCAATGTGAAAAACAGAACACTGAAGAACCAACGTTTCAAATAAAATTTATAAAAATATTGTCTTTGGATGGTATTTTATATTACATAATTAATTCTTAAATTTTGTTTGGTCTTAATTTGCAGTTGTTGGAACCCATCAATTTCTTCCTTAGAGTTCTGGAAAATTTTTTAAGTTAATAAATCTTAACATTATTAGAAATTTATATTTAAGTGTACTTGTTAAGAGTTTTTTTCCATCAATCTGAGTGCAAATGCTTTTAGTGAAAAGGAAAAACAATAACTAGGGGTAACAGAGACTTAAAATAGCAATGGTTAAAAATCTGATGAAAGTTGACTCTAATTAGCAATTGACAGGCGACTTTGGTTATTTTTACGGTTATAACATAATAACCAGAATTATTTCTGATGTCATATCAGATTCTTAAGAATTTTATACAAATTGGAAAATTTATATCAATAACATATCCATAAATGTAACTGAAAGGTCTAGTATCACATCATTTGACAATAAGTACTTCTCATATAATTTACTATATAATACAAATCATTTATTATCTACCCCAAATAATGCATACATCCTTTGAAGATCTTCAGGAGACCAACAAGAAAGTCTCAAAGTTAACTTAGGTTAAAAAGACTTAGTATAGAATTTTGATATTGCAGAAGCCTATAAAAGATGCTCAAAAGTTTAAAACACTTGATCAAAACAGGATCATAAGTGGTGGTGAAACAATAGTCACTCATTTAATTAGAGTTATAAGTAAAAAACTTCAAAAGTAATAAAGTTAGATATAAAAAACTTTTTGTTAAAGCTCAATTTTCCTAAGTAATCAAAAATCTAATAAAGACAACAAAGCAAGTCATTTGGATAAAACATAAAATCTTTTTTTTATTGTACTTTAGGTTCTGGGGTACATGTGCAGATCATTGAGGATTGTTGCATAGGTACATACATGGCAAGGTGGTTTGCTGCCTCCATCCCCCCATCACCTGTATCTGGTATTTCTCCCCACGTTGTTATCCCTCCTCACCTCCTCCTGTCCCTTCCCTAGCCCCCCCACCAAGTGACCCCAGTGTGTGATGCTCCCCTCCCTGTGTCCATGAAAACACAAAATCTTTACTTTTTAAGTCGATTTTTGTTTTATTGTTTTCTCTTTTTTTAAACTTTTATTTTACAGAGGGTACATGTGCAGGTTTGCTATCTGGGTATATTGAGAGATGGTTGGACTTGGGTTATGAATGATCCCATCACCCAGGTAGTAAGCATGAAACCTAATAGCTAGTTTGTTAACTTTTGTGACCATCCCTCCTTTCCCCTCTAGTATTACCCAGTTCTATTGTTGTCATCTTTATGTCCATGAGCACCCAATGATTAGCTCCCATGTATAAGTGAGAACATGCAATATTTGGTTTTCTGTTCCTGCCTAATTTGCTTAGGATAATGGCTTTTACCTGTATCCATGTTGTGGCAAAGAAAATGATTGTATTCTTTTTATGGCTGCATAGAATTCCATGGTATATATGTATCATATTTTCTTTATCCAATCCACTGTTGAGGCATACGTAGGTTAATTACATGTCTTTGCTATTGTGAATAGTGCTGGGATAAATATGTGAGCTCCAGAGTTCCTTTGTCTTTTTGGCAGAACAATTTGTTTTCTTTTGGGTATATACCTAGTAATGGGGTTGCTGGTTCCAATGGTAGTTCTGTTTTATGTTCTTTGAGAAATCTCCAGACTGCTGTCCACAGTGGCTGGAAGAAAAAGTGGACAAGCATTTCCTTCTCTCTGTAGCCCCACCAGCATTTTTTTTTTTTTTTTAAGTTTTTAGTAGTAGCCATTCTGATTGATGTGAGATGGTATCTCATTATGGTTTTGACTTGCACTTCTCTGACTATTAGTGATGTGGAGCATTTTTTTCTCCATATGTTTGTTGGCCACATGCATGTCTTCCTTTGAGAAGTGTCTGTTTATATCTACTGTCTATTTAAAGGGGTTATATTTGTATTTTCCTTGTTCAATTGTTTAAGTTCCTTATAAATTCTGGATATTAGACCTTTATCAAATGTATATTTTTCAAATATATTTTCCTATTCTATATGTTGTCTGTTGACTCTGTTGACAGTTTCTTTTGCTGTGCAGAAGCTCTTTAGTTTAATCCACTTGTCATTTTTGTTTTTGTTGCAACTGCTTTTGAAGTTTTCTTCATAAAGTCTTGCCAGGGCTGGTGCCCAGAATGGTACTTTCTAGGTTTTCTACTCAGGATTTTATTGTTTTAGGTTTAACATTTAAGCCTTTAATTCATCTTGAGTTGGTTTTTATATATAGTGAAATGTAGTTGTTCAATTTTAATATTCTGTATATGGGTAGCCAGTTATCCCAGCAACATTATTGAACAGGGAGTCTTTCCCCATTGCTTGTTATTGCCTGTTTTGTTGAAGATCAGATAGTTGTGGGTTTGTGGCTTTATTTCTGGGTTCTGTAGCCTGTTCCGTTTGTTGGTGTGTCTGTTTTAGTACCAGTATCATGCTGTTTTAGTTACTATGGCCTTGTATTATAGTTTGGAGTTGGGCAATGTGATGTCTCCAGCTCTGTTCTTTTTTCTTAGAATTGCTTTGGCTATTTGGTCTCTTGTTTTGGTTTCAAGGAAATTTTAGAATTTTTTTTTTTCTAATTCTATGAAAAATGTCATTGGGAGTTTGATAGGAATAGCATTGAATCTATAATTCGCTTTGGGCAATATGGTCATTTTAACAATATTGATTATTTCTATCCATAAGCATAAAATGTTTTTCCATTTGTTTGTATCATCTCTGATTTCTTTGAGTAGTAATTTTCATTGCAGAGATCTTTCACCTCCCTGATTAGCTGTATTCCTAGTCATTTTATTCTTCTTGTGGCTGTTGTGAATGGGATTGTGTTCTTGATTTGACTCTCAGCTCTGACATTATTGCTATATAGAAATGCTACTGATTTTGTATATTGATTTTGTATTCTAAAACTTTGCTGAAGGTTATTATCAGATCTTGGAGCCTTTGGATTTTCTAGGCATAGAATTATATCACCTATGAAGAGAGATAGTTTGACTTTCTCTTCCTATTTTCATGCTTTTTATTTCTTTCTATTGCCTCACTTCTCTGGCTAGAACTTCCAGTAGTGTGTTGAATAGGAGTGGTGAGAGTGGACATCTTTGTCTTGTCACAGTTCTCAAGGGGAACGTTTCCAGCTTTTGCCTGTTCAATATGATGTTGGCTGTGAATTTGTTGTAGGTATCTTTTATTATTTTGAGGTATGTACCATCAATGCCCAGTTTGTTTGGAGCTTTTAACTTGAAGCAATGAGTTTATAAAAAGCCTTTTCTGTGTCAATTTCAGGTAATCATTGTTTTTTGTTTGCTGTTGTGTTTATGGAATGAACAACATTTATTGATTTGCATATGTCGAACCAACCTTGCACCCAAGGAATAGGGCCTACTTGATGTTGGTGGTTTAGCTTTTTGATGTACTGCTGGATTTGGTTTGCTAGTATTTTGTTAAGGATTTGTACATCTATGTTCATTAGGGATATTGGCCTGATTTTTTTTTTTTTTTTTTTTTTTTTTGTGGTGTCTCTACCAGGTTTTGGTATAAGAATGATTCTGGTCTCATAGAATGAATTAGAGAGGAGTCTCTCCTTTTCAGTATTTTATAGTTTCAGTAGGACTGGTACCAGTTCTTCTATATACATCTGGTAGAATTTGGCTGTGAATTATTACTGATTCAATTTCAGAATTTGTTATTGTTCTTTTCAGGTATTCAATTTCTTCCTATTTTAATCTTAAGAGGTTGTATGTTTCCAGGAATTTATCTATTTCTTCTAGATTTTCTAGTTTGTGTGCATGAAAGTGTTCCTAATGGTCTCTTAGGTTTTTATTTTGTATTTTTGTGGGCTCAATGGTAATATCCCCTTTGTTATTTCTGATTGTGCTTATTTGGATCATCTCCTTTTTTTCTTTATTAGTCTAGTTACAAGTCTTTAAATCTTATTTATTCTTTAAAAATTAACTTTTGGTTTCATTCTGATCTTTGGAATATCATGTTCTTCTCATCTTCATTTCATTCAGTTCAGCTCTGATTTTAGCTATCTTTTTTCTGCTAGCTTTGGAGTTGGTTTGCTCGTTTTATTCTTTTTCCTCTAGGTGTCATGTTGGGTTGTTAATTTAAGACCTTTTCAACTTTTTGATGTAGGCATTTAGCACTCTAAACTGTCCCCTTATCATTACTTTAGTGGTGTTTCAGAGATGCTGGTATGTTGTATCTTGCTTTCTTTAGTTTCATTATTTCTTGATTTCTGTCATAATTTCACTATTTACCCAAAGGTCATTCAGGAATAGATTGTTTAATTTTCATATAAGTGCATGGTTCTGAGAAGTCTTTTTGGTATTGGTTTCCATTTTTATTTTGCTCTGGTTCAAGAGTATGGTTGGTATGATTTTGAAAGTTTTTTTACTTTTTTTGATAATTGCTTTATGGCTGAGCATGTGGTCAGTTTTAGAGTATGTGCCATGTGTACATGAGAAGAATATATATTCTGTTTTTGTTGGGTCAAGTGTCAAGTTTAGGTCCTCAATATCTTTGTTAGTATTCTGCCTTGATGATCTGTCTAAAATTGTAGTGGTGTGTTGAAATCTCCCAGTATTATCGGGATCTCTTCATAAGTCTCCAAGAATTCGTTTTATGAATCTAGGTGCTCCAGTGTTGGGTGCATATATATTTAGGATAATTAAGTATTGTTGAATTAAACTCCTTATCATTATGTAATGTCCTTCTTTGTCCTTTTTTACTGTTGAAAGTTTAAAATCTCCTTTATCAGATGTAAAAATAGCATCCCCTGCTCTTTTTTGTTTGCGCTTTGCATGGTCAATCTTTCTGCAACCCTTTACTTTGAGCCTATGTGTGTCATTAAATGTACAATGGGGCTCTTGAAGATAGCAGATGGATAACTTTTTTCTTTTTTTAAAATCCCACTGGCAACTCTGTCTTTTTAAAAAAAAAAATATTTTATTTTTTAAGTTCCATGGTACATGTGCAGGATGTGCAGGTTTGTTACATAGAAAAACGTGTGCAACTGTGGTTTGCTGCAACTATCAACCCATCACATAGCTATTAAGCCCAGCATGCATTAGCTCTTTTCCCTAAATGCTTTCCTTCCCACCACCCTTCTCTGATAGGCCAAGTAAGTGTTGTTCCCCTCCCTGTGTCCACGAGTACTCATTGTTCAGCTTGCATTTGTAAGTGAGAACATGTGGTATATGGCTTTCTGTTCCTGCAATATTTTGCTAAGGATAATTGCTTCCAGCTTCATCTAGGTTCCTGCAAATGACATAATCTCATTCCTTTTTATAGCTGCATAGTATTCCATGATGTATATGTCCTATATTTTCTTTATCCAGTCTATCATTGATGGGCATTTTGGTTGATTCCATATCTTTGTTATTGTGAATAGTGCTGCAGTGAACATATGCATGCTGCTGGATTCGGTTTGCCAGTATTTTATTGAGAATTTTTGCATCAATTTTCCTTAGAGATATTGGCCTGAAGTTTTCTATTTTTGTTGTATCTCTGCCAGGTTTTGGTATCAGAATGATGCTGGACTCATAAAATGAGTAAGGGAGGATTCCCTCTTTTCCTGTTGTTTGGAATAGTTTCAGAAGGAATGGTACCAGCTCTTCTTCGTACCTCTGGTAAAATTCAGCTGTAAATCCATCTGGATCTGGGATTTTTTTTTTCAGTTGGTAGGCAGTGTATTACTGCCTCAATTTCAGAACTTGTTATTGATCTGTTAAGGGATTCTATTTCTTCCTGGTCCAATCATGGAACCGGGCATATGCCAGGAACTGACATATGTGTCCAGGAATTTATCCATTTCTTCTAGGTTTTCCAGTTTATTTGCATAGAGGTGTTTATAGTATCTTTTGATGGTTATTTGTATTTTTGTGGGGTCAGTGATTATATCCCCCTTATCGTTTCTGATTGTGTTTGTTTGAATCTTCTCTCTTTTCTTTATTAGTTTTGCTAGCAGTCTATCTATTTTATTGATCTTTTCAAAAAACCAGCTCCTGGATACATTGATTTTTTGAAGGTTTTTTTGTGTCTCTATCTCCTTCAGTTCCACTGTGATCTTGGTTATTTCTTGTTTTCTGTTAACTCTGGGGCTTGTTTGCTCTTGGTTCTCTAGTTCTTTTAGTTGTGATGTTTGAGATCTTTCTAGCTTTTTTATGTGGCCATTTAGTCCTATAAATCTCCACTTTCTGAAGCCTACTTCTATCGGTTCATCTATCTCAGCTTCAGCCCTATTTAGTGCCCTAGCTGGAGAAGTCTTGTGATGATTTGGAGAAGAGGCATTCTGGTTTTTGGGATTTTCAGCATGTTTGTGTGGGTTTTTCTTATCTTTGTGGATTCATCTACAAAGGCTGGCTGTTGACCTTTGGATAGGGTTTTTGTGGGGGTCTTTTTTTTTTGGTATGGTTGTTTTGCTTTCTGTTTGTTTATTTTTCTTCTGCAGGTCTGCTGCAGTTTGCTGGGGGTCCACTCCAGACCCTGTTCACTTGGGTATCACCAGTGGAGGCTGCACAACAGCAAAGATTGCTGCCTGCTTCTTTTGCAGAAGCTTTGTCCCAGAAGGGCACCAACCTGATGCCAGCTGGAGCTCTCCTGTATGAGGTGTCTGTCGACCCTCTCTTGGGAGGTCTCACCCAGTCAGGAAGCATGGAATCAGGGACCTGCTTGAGGAGGCAGCCTGTCCCTTAGCAGAGCTGGTGTGGTGTGCTGGGAGAATCCCCTTCATCAGAATCAGCTTGTCTCTTCAGAGCTGGCAGGGAGGAAAGATAAGCCTGTTGAACCCAAGGCCATGGATGCCCATCCCACGGGGTGCTCTGTCCTAGGGAGATAAGAGTTCTGTCTGTAAGCCATTTTTCTGTGCTGTGAGGAATTCCCACCCAGTCCAAATCTTCCAGTCTCCTTAGCACTGTCAGAGGAAAACCACTGACTTACAGCCATAGCAATGGTGGTCAACCCTCCCCTGAGAATTTGGACATCTCAGGAAGACTCCAGACTGCTGTGCTGGCAGTGAGACTTTCAAGCCAGTGGTTCTTAGTTTGCTGGGCTCTCTGGGGGTGGGACACACTGAGCAATTATATTTTGGCATCAGAGTTCTTCTAATCTCATAACACCATGTGGGAAGTAGTCCCTTATTTCCTATATTCTGAGTTTATATAAAACTGATTGTAAATGTTTAATAGAATCCATCAGTGTAGCCATCTTGATTTGAGGCTTTCTTTGTGCCACTGTAGAAAAGTTTTAAACTATGACCTTGATTTATTTAGTGCTATTCACGTTGTCTCTTTTTGTGTCACTTTTGGGGAGTTATGTTTTGTCAAGAAAATTTTTGTTTCACTTATCAAATTTATTGGCATAAATTTACTCAAAATATTTTCTTATTAGCCTTTGGATGTATGTAAGATATATAGTGATATCATTACATTTATTTCTGATATTGGTAATTGGTTATTAATGTGTCCTTCCTTTTTAGGCATTTACTGGTTTTTGTTAATCATTTAAATTCATTTGTGTTTTGACTTTCTCTATTTTATTTTTTCTTTTACAATAATACTAATTTTTTTTATTATATTCCAAATGTGTGTATCATGAATTTTGTAGTGTTTATCTCTAATTCTCAGAATAATATTGTAGGGAAAATATTACTATTCTTGGTTTAAATGGATGGAAAATAAGATGCAAAGAGGTTAATTATTTTGATGTACCTTATAAATATCAAAAGCTGTATTTAAGTCTAGGGCACTCTGATCTCAAAGATGATGACTTTTACTAGTGTTTCACTGCAAAATTGCAGAGTGTTTGACTGTATGAATTATGATTGTAAGTCTACTTCTGGCCATACCACTAATCAACGCCACTAAACTTATTAGCATCAGTATATTAGGGATACCTCATTTGCATGACTATAAAGGCTAGTTTTGGTAAGATAATAGAACCAGCATAAAAACTAATCATATCTAGAAACAATATATTGGTGTTTTATAATTTGCATGCAAGCAGTCTTATCAAGGGTGTGAACAGCGAAATTCTTAGAGGAACTAATTACAGTACAGAAGTATAAGATATCTTACACTCCATGGTAATTGGTCCCACTGAAACATGTACAGTATGTGCTCTCTCTTCTGTCCTCTTTCCAGAAGGTCTAGTTTTTGGAATTTGCTCCCAAGAGAGATTTCTTATTTGGATTCAATCTAGAGCAATGGCCTAGGAAGCTACCCAGGAGAAAGCATTCATTTGATATATTGCAAAAAGGGCCCCAAGTCTTTATCCCCACAAGACACTGCTATTTACTGTGGTCTGAGTATTTGTTCCCCCAAATTTATGTATTGAAATACTAATCCCAAGGTTATGATATTAGGATGTGGGGTGTGGGCTGTGGGAGGTGAGTAGGTCATGAGTACAGAGCTTTAGTGAATGGGATCAATGCCCTTATAAAAGAGGTCTGAGAGAGACTCCTCACCCTTTAACCAGGTGAAGACACAGTAAGAAGGTGCTGTGTGTGTTAGTCTATTTTCACATTGCTATAAATAACTACTAGGCAATTTATAAACAAAAGAGGTTGGATTCACATTTCTGCATGGCTGTGGAGGCCTCAGGAAACTTACAATCATGGCAGAAGGCAAAGAAGAAGCAGCAGACGCCTTCTTCATAAGGAAGCAGGAGAGCAAGTGAGTGACAGGGGAGTTGCCAAACGCTTTTTTTTTTTTTTTGAGACGGAGTTTCCCTCTTGTTACCCAGGCTGGAGTGCAATGGCGTGATTTCGGCTCACCGCAACCTCCGCGTCCTGGGTTCAGGCAATTCTCCTGCCTCAACCTCCTGAGTAGCTGGGACTACAGGCACGCACCACCATGCCCAGCTAATGTTTTGTATTTTTAGTAGAGACGGGGTTTCACCGTGTTGACCAGGATGGTCTCGATCTCTTGACCTCGTGATCCACCCGCCTTGGCCTTCCAAAGTGCTGGGATTACAGGCTTGAGCCACCGTGCCCGGCGCCAAACACTTTTAAACAATCAGATCTTGTGAGAACTCACAATCACGAAAACAGCATAGGGAGTCTGCCCCCATGATCCATTCACCTCCCACCCGGTCCCTCCCTTGACATAGGATTACAATTTGAGATGAGATTTTTTGGGGGACACAGTCAAACCATATCACTGTGTATGAGCCAGAAATTGAGCCTTCACCAAACACTCAATCTGCTGACAATTGAAGGCTTTCTTTTTCATAGTCTTCAGAACTTTGAGAAATAAATTTGTTGTTTATAAGCCACTCAGTTTAGGGACTTTGTTGTAGCAGCTCAAATGGCCTAAGGTATTAATGGACCATGATAGGAACCCACCTAAAGTCTTTTACCTCTACCCTAAAGCAAATGTGTGTCAAGGAGAACGAGTGTGTATAAATTACAACATTTGGTCCACAAAAATCAAATTATTCTATTTTGCAGTTTTGTTTGTTATGGTAGAATAATCTTATAATAAATGTAAGTAATTTGAGAAGGCCACCTTTGATTAGTTTTCTGCTTATTTCAAGGAAGTCAGTAGAGTAAATGCAAAAATCAGTAGCTTACTGTAGATCTTAGACACCTACTTCTTTGGTAAAAGTAAATAAATGTTACTATTAGGATAGCTTCTGTTTCTTTTTGATTATTTCAACTGCTCAGGAAGTTGTATGTTCTTGTGTAACCCTTTGACTGCCATGGTTCCTCCCCTTCAGTGCCTGTACTAAGTAGTATCCATCTTGAACTTTTTCTGACTTTTTCTTTGTCTGCTTCCTATTTTTAATAAAATGTATATGCTTGGTTTCCTATTTATATGCATTCCTATAAAATGACAGAAGGCAATCAGATAAGCAAAGCTACTTTATTAATAGCTAGAAAAATCTTAACATAGACTCTTTATGTACCTAAATTATAGAAAAGAAAATAATGAAAAATCATAAATCCTAGGTGGTGGCTAATTGTGTCAATATATAAGTCCATGTATAAATAGTGTACAATGTGCAAACCAGGCTTTTAAATTAGAATTACTCTAATGATGGTTGGACTTCCTCATCTGTGAAATCAGCATAATAATATCTCTCCTGTGAGTTTGCCATAACAATAAAAATGAGATGACACAAAAAGCTTTTCTGGTGTTGTGCCATAGCAAATACTTGGTAAACATTAGCTGTATTATAATTATTTCTAGAAATTTAGCAGTTTAAGAACGTGTAGATTGAAGTAAAGGGATCAGAGTGTAAACCATTTTTGGGATGAAAACATAGGATAAAAACACATTCCTAAAAGTAAACTTTTATAGTAGTAGTTTTTCTGTCCTTTGTAGTTAGAACTACCCCTTTGGGCAGTGTGTAATGTGTTGTATTACATGTTTCAAGAGTATTTTATAGAGTCCATTGGTCATATTTCATTAACAAAGGTATAGTTTTACAAAAAGAAACTAACTTGAGAGAAGATGAGAGGCAGGGTCATAAAGAAGAACAGGGTCCCCCATAAATCAAATAAGGGTGATATTTGGGCAAATGGGAACCAGAGGAGGGAGAGCGATGGTCTCTGCAATACAGGCAATAACACTTCCAAGAACTGAGTAATCCACATTTCAACATTCTTAAATAGTACATACTAATTTTTATAAATGTCATCTTGATTAATGCCTTTGTTACAAAACAAAAATCCCTAGACTATCATGAGGAAGGTACGAAACACAAGGAATTGATAAAATCCAAATCCACAGGGGGTAGATAGACACGTAGTTATGTTAAGACCATGTAATATAACTAAGATGCTTTGACAGCTTGGAGAAAGATACCAAACTTTGCTTGGGGGCTTTGGCAAGGACTGCCTGGAGGAGGTGATACTGCAACAGGATTATAAAGCCTAAGTAGAAGTCACGGAGTAGTTAATTGGGGGCTCTGAGAAGATTAATCTTTATTAAACTTTTCTATATGTTGTCTTGCAGTATTGTGGCCAGTGTTCCATGAATATTGTCTTACTTGAACCATATGACCTCCAGATGGCTGGATATCTTATCCCCATTTTACAGGTTTTGAAATTAACGTTCATAAATAACGAAGACTCAAGTTTACACAGTTAGATAGAGGCAGATGTGACCCCTGGATCCATGGTTGCATGACTCCATGTTTCTTCTACTTCAAAACACTGCTCTGAGAACATTCTAGGAAAAGGTCCTAGAGTAGTAAAGTTATGTCATTTTGGAAAAAATGGCAAACTGAAGGATGAGTAAGTAGGTCAGTGTCACTAAAGCATGTAGTTTTCAGAAAGGAAAAAAATGCTGCAAAGAAATGAAGTTGAAGGACTTTCTGACATTCCATTCTCTGTAAGCCTTGTTCTTTAATTTCAATATTTATATTCACTCACACGTACTCACTTATATAACCAACACCTTCTCTTTTCATACCTAACGTCCACACATTGTATCATCAAGCTACAATCCCGTTTCTTGGTTTATTCTCCCTTTTCTCTTTTATTCTTAATATCATCTTTGTCTTTATGAAAAAATTATCCTAGTCATAGAGGTTTTTATCCAAATAGTCAGAACAAAAAGTGTAGCCGTTCTGTTTCCCACTCCATCTTATAATGTTGAACTTCAGAATGAACCTTACATTAACCAATTGTAACTGACCTGTAGCCATTCATGTCTCTTAGAAGCCAGCTTAGAAATTTGATTTACATTTCTGTTCAAAAGAATTCTGTTCAAAATAAATTAAAGCCAAAGCTTTCTAGTTCAAAATTCATTGGCCTATTTTTCTGCAGTGGTGTTCCATTTCACATAAAGATGGTTTGGCCAGCTCTAGTCCTGATTTAGGCTGGTTATTGAAAGTCCCATGACATCGTTTTAAAAAGAGCTAGAAGTGTTAACCCTAGAGTTTTGGTCAAATTCCAAGTTAGGTCATTAGGTTCAGCCTCTTAAATACTCTCTGTGGCTTTTGATGGTATTCTGGCTTACTTTCTCAGAGTTCTCTTTGATGGTTGAGAAGCTCTCGTCAATAGTCAAGTGCACACACATACTTGTCTTTGGTACTAAGATCCAAGTGAGCAGGTCCAGAGATTAGGGAGATTCCCACAAAGTTCTCTTATTGTAATAACTGGAGAGTCTCTGGAAATCCTTATGTTCTGGCAATCTGTTGCTATGTAACAAATCACCCCAAAACTTAGCGGTTTAAAATAATGGCAAAATTTATTTTACTTAAGTTTCGAGTTTCTGCAATCTAGGTGAGGCTTGTGTAGACAAATATTTCTGCTCTACTTGGCATCAATTGTATTGCCCCAAAAGTTGGGGACTGGAGTCATCTGTAACCCAATCACTTGTATGTCTGGCAGATGATGCTAGCTGTGGGCTGAAACCTCTGCTGGGGCTTTTAGTCAAAACGTCTCTACATGGCCTTTCTGTTTGGCCACTTGGGTTTCTCCCATCTTGGCTGTTGTGTTTTATGTGTGATTATCCTGAGAGGGAGTCAGGTTGAAGCTGAATCATCTTTTTTTCTAACTTAGCCTTGGGAATTACGCAAATACAACTTCTGCAACATTCTATTCATTGGGAGTCATTATGTCCCGTCCATACTCAGGGGGGAGGGAATTAGACATTACCTTTTGAAAGAAAGCATGTCCAAAATCTTGTGGATATATTTTAAAACACTGCACTTACTTTCTCGCCTCTATTTAAAATGAGAAAATGAAGCATCAGAGAGTAGCAGAACTGTGATTAGCTCTCAGGCAGTCTGACCTCGAATTAATTTTTTTTCTCAATGTTAAATGTATTTGTGACCATTTTAAATGTAATTTTGTGATAACTTATACTATTTTGTCTAAATTAGGCATTGTGAAACCATGGTCTATAGGCCAAATCTGTACTGTTTGTTTTTGTAAGTAAAGTTTTATGGTGACACAGCCGTATTTTAAAATTTCTATATTGTCTATGGCTGTTTGTTATTTAACAGTGGGAGAAGAATAGTTGTGATAAAGACCTGATGGGCTACAAATCCTAAAATATTTAGTATTAGGCACTTTACAGAAAATGCTTGCCAACCCCTGCTTTAGATTGTCAATCTATTATACACATGATTTCTGAGTTTGAGGAGATGGACCACTGGCTAAATGCTAACTGAACAGCAGGGTGCTAGATTGATGGAACTCTAAAACTGCTAACCTTTGGTCCCAAAGAACAAAGTGTCTGGAGAGTTGGACTGCGTATACCAAACTGTATAAAATGAAAAAGAGGTTTATAAAGACCACATTTGTTTTGTCAGTCAGAGTTCAATCAGATAGAAAAACCAGTAGGGATTTTCTGTAGAGACTTGACCTTCTGCAACTTTGAGACAAAATACGCATCTGTCACATCGTGAAAATATCACTATATTGATGAGGCTAGCTGTGGGCTGAAACCTCTGTTGGGGGCTTTGATGAAAATATCTCTACATGGTCTTTCTGTTTGGCCATTTGGGTTTCTCCCAGCTTGGCTGTTGTGTTTTATATGTGATTATATGTGTTTTATATGTGTCAGGGAGCTCCAGGTCTCATTAGAATAATATTCCACAGACATCTGAGAGTCTACACATACTCACCAAACTAACCCTGGGTTCTGCATCTCATGCTTGATGATAATGCCACATCAACTCAGTTGTCCAGGACAGGGACCTGGTCATATTTGAAGAGTTTTCCTTGCTCTCCAGCCAGTTGTCTCAAGTGTCAATTCCACCTCCTAAGTGTGTATCTAATTGTTTCCTTCCTTGCTGTTGTTGCTACTTTAGTGTAGCCATCACCACTCCACATGAGGTTACTGCATTGACATGATGAGGTGCTCCTGGTTACTGATCTTAAACTCCTTCAGTCAACTTCCCCACTACTCTCTGAGTAGGAAGTCTAAAATACAGACATCATTGACCTCCCCACACCCACCACCCTGAAAGTCATTTTATGTCTCCTTATTATATTGAACACAAAGTCTCAATTCAACATGGTATACAAAGCCATTCATAATTTGAACAACATCCTCTCTCTCCATTCTCCCACATTTAGATTATGTCCTGGCCCACGCTACCCTTTGATAAGCCTGCCAACACTCCATATTCTTTCACATCCCCATAGTTTAGATGTGCTATTTCATGTCTTCTCCAAGCATTTGTACTTCCTGATAAACACACATACTTTCTTCTCCAAAATAACTCATACTCATTCCTGAAGACTTGGTTCAAGTTTTTTCTCCTTTAGTTGCCTTCTATAAAACCTTCTTTCCTCTGCCCCAATTTGGGAAGTGCTGTTCCTCTGTCCTCTCATCAACCACAGCAGCCTAGCCTATGTCTATTACAGATTTGTCATACCTTGTTGTAATTAACTGTAGGTTTTTAAATAATGGTAGTGATGATTATGGTATCTGTAGGTTATTGAATATAAACCTCTGTGTTAAAGTTCTACCATAAAGTCATGTTTGGAGTCCAAAGCTTCAAGGTGGCTCTTCTTATCAGAGACTGGGGAGAGACTTGGATGGGAGGGATGTCCTTTAGCAAACTAACTGGCAGTCCCCATAGCCTGTCTCTGGTTTGGACAGCATCCTTGCATGGGTGCTTCATCCTTGATTGGATCTCAACTTTTGGTGTTGGCCCTGTCATCAGACTGTGGTAGGATGACAGGTAGCACCCCCATCCTGCCATTCAACACTGTCACATTGTGCTTGATTAAAAGCTCATCACCTGTACTTGAGTATGTTCTTTCTTCAAAGATTTGTTCTTCTGGCAGCCACCAACCCCAATCATGAGGCTATCCAAGTATCTACCAAGAGTCACCTCATTAGAACAGAGGATGCTTCTATCACCTAGGAAATTCCAAGAGATTTAGAAGTTCTGTGTCAGGTAGTCTTAGAACTCAGGAAATTATAAAGGTCTTATGAGCAGAGCTCTGTGCCAAAACTGGGCTCAAAGACCAAATATTAGAATAAGAGATTCTCTTAGCACCCCTGTCTATGAGGGTATTAGGAGCTCTGTCTCAGGAACCAGGTGCAGATACCAAACATATATTTCACAATATCACAGTAAGAAATTCTCTAGAGGTAGTTGGCAGTTGCTATAAGTTTATTTTTTTTTGGTGCAGGTTGGTATCAGTGTACATTTTTATTTCCCATGATTTTGAAATGGTCTCATTTATTTTTCAGCCCCTGAAGGAATGGTCAATGTAAAGAATATCATCCAATATTTAAAGAAGATAGGAACAAAAACCCCTCTGTGCTTTTTTTTGGGATCTATTTGTATGGAGTAGATAAACACATGGAAAGATAAATATCAAACTGTTGCCATTGGTTACTAAAAGGGAATGAGTTTCTAGCAAGAAAGTGGAAGCAGATAACATTAAAGTTTTCCTTATATGACTCAGTATTATTTGACTTATTTCAATAAGCATGTATAATTTTTTACATAAAACCCATCTGGAGTGGAAAAGCTTTTTCTAAACATTATCGTTATCTCATGCTAATAAGTGATTTTTGGGAAGCAGCATCATCCAGTGGTTATGAACGTAAGATGAAAGTAACTTCTGGATTTAAATACTGGCCTTTTACTGTGAGAGCTTGAGCAGAGTACTTTAAGTATTGCTGTTCTCATTTACAAATGGAGATGATGATATCAGTTCCCTGTCTTCCACTGCCTGCTGTAGGACAATTTCCCACTCTTTTCAGCAATCCTTCGGTGAAGAGAGGAGCCACAAAGGCAAAGGAATTTTCGCTAATGGGCACTATAGCAATTTTCTAAAGACTTTATTTTTTTTAAAAGCAATTTTAGTTTCACAGAAAAATTAAGAGGCAGGTGCAGAGATTTCCCCTCTCCTTCCTGCCCCACATGCATAGTCTCTCACATTATCAACAGCCCCACCAGAGTGGTACTTTTGTTATAATTGATAAACCTATATCAATACATCAGAATCACCCAGAGTGCATAGTTAACATTAGGGTTTACTGTTGGTGTTGTGCATTCTATGAGTTTGGACAAATGAATGGAGATGTGTATCTATCATCATAGTATCATACAGAGCATTTCCACTGCTTTAAAAACTCTGTGTCTGCCTATCAACCCTCCCAAACCATCATAGAAACCTATTTCTTGAGAGGCCTACAGCCTATTACCTCGCTGTGTGGAATGAAAACTCTCTGAAAAGAAACAGTAATACTCTTCTCTTACTTTTCTCTTAGTTGGCCTTGGAATAAGTGCAGAGAAGTGAGCAAATGAAGATGCTTGAAATCTGAGCTTGCTAAGACCCCGAAAAAAGAGCACACAAGAGTGCCATTCCTTGTGATAGCAATTTTCTTCATTTGCTGCATATCCATGAGAATGGAGAAGTGTCTTACTTCTTGATTCTGCCTGAAGAATATATACACCATACCTTATTTAGTTCAAGTATTTGATTTAATTCATAAATATAACCTCATGAAGAAAGTTTTTAATCTACCCTACCTATGCCTAAAATATTTATGCAATACAGCATCCATTAGTATTCTAGTACTGCTGTACCAAAATGCCATAAACTGTGTGGCTTAAACAACAGAAATGTATTGCCTCACAGTTCTGGAGGCTCAAAGTCCAAGATGAAGATGCCAGCAGGGTGGCTTTCTTCTGAAGGTTCTCAGGGAGAATGTTTCATGTCTCACTTGGCTTCTGGTGATTTTCTGTCAATCTTCGGTGTTCCTTGGCTTGTAGACACATCACTCTGATTTTTGCCTTCATCTTCACATGGCAATGTGTTCTTTTTATATCTGTGCCTGTGTCCACATTTCCCCTTTTCACGGACATCAGTCACACTGGATTAGAAATCCACCTCACTCCATTATGACCTCATCATAACCAATTACATCTTCAACAAGCCTAACTCCAAACGAAGTCACATTGTGAAGCATTATGGGACAGGATCCCAACAAGACTTCTTGGGAGATATCATTCAGCCCACAACAGTGTGTTAAAAAGAATCAAAGAAATAATGTGCATAAGATGTTCAGCACAGTGTAAACTATACTCTAGATGTTATTAGCCTTTTATACAGTCGGTCCCAATGCTTTGTCACTTGACATTTAGCTGTTTCACTCATTTAATTTGATAAAGAGCTGTTCTTTTCTTCTACTGTGTTGACTTACTCATTTGATGATGTTTAGCCGCATCAAGCACACTTCTTCAGGGATCATGAATATAGATGAGAATCTATACTGGAGTGTTGTTTTAAATTGTTGACTTCAGCCATGTGTTGTTTAATCAAAAGACTCCTGTTGGTGGCTATAATGATGGAAAACATAGATACTGAGAAATCTAAAAGTGGGGAGGGTGGAAAGAGGGACAAGAATTGAAAAACTACCTGTTGGATACTATGTCCACTGTTTGAGTGATGGGTTCACAAAAGCCTGAATCCCAGCATTAGGCAATATACCCATGTAATAAGCCTACATATGTACCCTCTGAATTTATAATTTAAAAATAAAGAAAGAAGTAAAATTTCTTTTTTATACAAACACAGAAAAGAGGCCCAAGTTGGAACTGACATATCTGCAAGACAGTCTCAATTTTAGCTAGCCCCAGATGTAGCCTTCAAATAAAAAAACAAAAACAAAATATACCTTTGTTCCTGCATTAATTTACTTGGGATTATGGTACTGGGCATACATGGACAGATACGTGGGAACAATAGGCACTGCAGACCACTAGACAGGGGAGGGAGCAAGGGGGGTGTGGGTTGAAAAACTACCCATTAGGTTCTGTGGTCACTAACTGGTACAATATACCCATGTAACAAATCTGCACATGTACTCCCTGTGTTTACAATAAAAGTTGAAATAAAAAAAATAATAACGTGTCTCTAACTTCCCAAATTTTAAACTTGGAACTGTTAGCAGAAATTTGTCAGAGGATCTCACAGTTTGAAGAATAAAAAAAGAATTCAAATAATACAGGATTTCATTTCAAGTTCAGAGTTCAGCTTGAAGCTACCACTGTGGACCACTCTTAGAAAGTGGAGCCCTAGGGAAACAAGTTCCTTGTGAATCAATGTATACTCATTGTATTGATACTCAGCCAACTTCACATGTGGTCTTTAAGGATGACCTTCCTAAGATCTTCTGTTAAACATTGGTCTTTATTGAAGTGATTTGTTTCTTCATTGGCCTTTTTTACGTCACACTGGATAAGAACATACAAGTGACTCAGATACAGTAGTAACCACAATGGAAATAAAACTTTCTCTTAAAAATGATTATTGTAAACAACCATTTAGAAGATGAGCAATATAAAATGGTATTTCTGTTGGAAGTGGTTTTGTGTGAAATCGTAACTGCTTTCTCCACCATTCGTTTTGTCCATTTGCTATCAGTATGTCAATATTATTTTGAAATGTTAGTCAACTGGACTACACTATAAATCCAAGTTTTTATTTTCCTTCACATTAACTTTTCTTCATCTCCCATTTCAGCTATTAGTCATCATTGTTGATGCCAAAGTCCTTAGCATGTAGAGTTCAATTAGCTTGACAAAGTGTATTAGTTATTAAAAAATTTGCACATTTTTTGTTGGCGTTTGTTTTCAAGTAACTTACATAAGTAAATAGGAAATAACAACTAGCAAATAATTGAAGCTCAGCTTATAGTTCTTTTGAAGTAGGTGAGTATATTTTGGCTGTTGGACATTGAGTCCTCTAGGCTCGCCATTCCTAAGCTTTTCTGCTCTGTAAACTTTCCTTATTTTCACTATAGCCATTCATGTGTGTGATTATGCCTTGAAATTTCTCACCCCTAGATTTGATTTTCTTAGGAAACTGAAAGCCAGAATTTTCATATTTTAACAAAGGGACCCTTTATTTTATCACTCCAATTATCTTGCTCCCTTTTTGCCTGTCCTTCAACCCTCACCATAATTGTCAAGTTCTTAACTCTGCTGTATTCTTCAGATCTAATATCTTTTGGTGGTTTTATGAAATTTATGGTAGATCAGTCATGACACTTTGACAATCTCAAACTCTGGACCAAGGTAAGTAAACAAATTTTCCTATTCCTCGGCTTCTAAGTAGGCTGGAGAAAAATCTGTACCAACGCTTTTCTGATTTACTGTAAAGAATCATCAGAAGACAAACATAGTTTAATTTCAGGATTTAATAGTCACTGTTGTGTGGATACTTTACCAAGATTATCAATGGGCACTTTGGTTATTTGTAACGCCTGTTCATAACATTGTAAACATAAAAATTCCTGCATTCATAGTCTTT
The DNA here is from genome assembly GCF_001604975.1 of Cebus imitator. NCBI lineage: Eukaryota > Metazoa > Chordata > Mammalia > Primates > Cebidae > Cebus > Cebus imitator. The sequence continues at coordinate 2,911,353 of NW_016107453.1, read as the reverse complement.
AATGGAGAATTTGGGCCTTCAGTTACTCATTTGCCCACATATGCAGCAGCCCCAGAAGTGAGTAAAATGCTGGCTTTGCCCAGGGTCACTACCTTGGATCAACTCCATGTTGTTATTGGATGAGAGTCTATCCAAGTTGAAGTCTTAGGCTTCTCATTTTAATAAGGGGATGTCAGTATCCCTGCAGGCCTATTTGATTGTCAAAGCATGATAATCTGCTAGCTATTCCCTACATGCCATGTATAATCTTCAGGTTTTAGCCAGATAATATAACTTAAAATGCTTTGCCATGTAATTTTTATCAAAAACTCAGTTTGAGTAATGTTATTCATAGATAACTTACTAAAGAATTTGTAATCTATGTGTTTTTGAATGATTTAAAATTACATGCCTAGGTAATGCCAAATCAAACCACATTTTTATTTGCTTATACAAATATTAAAAATATTTTTATGGAAGTTTTGTGTTGGAACTATGCCTTTGGATTTATTTAGGGAGGTCAAGTTGCAATGTTGCTCACTCTACGACTTGGTGCCCTTTTCATGAGGACCCATGGAATAAATTTCTATTAGGTTTCTTTATTTGAATGAAATCTTTTCTGAAAGAATATCAGTTTCCTTCTCTGCTTTGTTAACTATTAATGGCATGCTTAGATTTTCAGTGTAGGCCACCAGCCATATAGTAGAATTTTATATTATATAGCTTGGGACATAATTTTCACCTTGGGCATTACTTCACCTGTACTTATTTCCTCCTTGCCACAATTTTCTCATGATTTTTTATACTATACATATTTAAAATGCTGGTAAAAATTCTTTTAAAAAATTGAGCATGGGCTAAATTTGTAACTCAACAAATAATGCACAAAAAGAATAATCTCTACCAATATTTTCAGGAAAGACACATAGTTATAGTGTCTTTTAAAACAAGGCTATTCTGTTGGCCTTAAATGGCTAGTGGTCGCTCTCTCTCTTTTTTTTTTTTTTTTTTTTTTTGAGATGGAGTTTCCCTCTTGTTAACCAGGCTGGAGTGCAATGGCGCAATCTTGGCTCACTGCAACCTCTGCCTCCTGGGTTCAAGCAGTTCTCCTGTCTCAGCCTCCTGAGTAGCTGGGACTACAAGTGTGCGCCACCATGCCCAGCTAATTTTTGTATTTTAGTAGAGATGGGGTTTCACCATGTTGACCATGATGGTCTTGATCTCTTGACCTCATGATCCACCCACCTCAGCCTCCCGAAGTGCTGGGATTATAGGCGTGAGCCACCACGCCCGGCCGGCTAGTGGTCTCTCAAAACTGAGCTGAGAGTGGCCCCCAGCTGAGAGCCAGCAAGAAAGCAATGTGTTTGTCCTATAGAGGTAAGTAATCTAATTCTGCCAACAACCAGTGAATATGGAAGATGACCAGGATTCTCAGAAAAGATGGTAACTCCCTCTGACTCCTTGATTTCAACTCCTTGATTGAAACCCTAATAAGCACAGGATCCGGCTAACTTGTGCCAAAACTTCTGACCCATAGGTATTGTGAAGACTAAGCTCTGATTTTTTATTTTGCCCAAATTCCTTCCAAAGGGTCTAGGGAGTCGTGCCCTAAAAACCATAAGTTCTCATTATAGGGGTTTTATTTGACCCTATATATCATGACTTACTTTTCAGTCTGACTCTGGCATAACATTATGAGACAATGAAAAAAAATATTTAACACCAAAATATATTATTTTCTTTCCATACCTTAAAATTGCCCTGCAAAGTCCCTTATGGGAAAAATCCACATTCTATAAAAAAATCTCCTTCCTCCTTTGTTTTCCTTTTTTCTTTGCAGATCCAGGTGATAATCAGCTAAGGGCCCAGACACCCTTTTAGGTCTGATAGGAAACATGTTATAATCTGCTTTCTCTTGGAGGCCTGCCATCCGAGAGATTCCTCTGCACAATAAAACTTGGTCTTCACAATCCCTTATCTTACCCTGAACATTCCTTTCCATTAATCCCAGGTCTTCAGATAAACTCAACCAATTGTCAACCAGAAAATATTTAAATTTACCTATAGCCTGGGAGCCCCTGCTTTGAGTTGTCCTGACTTTCTGAACCAAACAAATGTATTTCTTAAATGTATTTGATTGATGTCTCATTCCTCCCTGAAATATATAAAACCAAGCTGTACCCTGACCACCTTGGCACATGTTCTTAGGACCTCCTGAGGGCTGTGTCATGGGCCATAGTCACTCATATTTGGCTCAGAATAAATCTCTTCAAATATTTTACCGAGTTTGATTCTTTTAATCTGCATAAGATAATAAATTTGTATTGTTTTGATTTGCGAAGTTTGTGGTAATTTGTTATATAACAATGGGAAAGACTCTTGCTTACTACCTTGTCCTTGCACGATGTATATAAAATACGATGAATTGATTTGCTTATATAAAATATTGAATTTCCTGACTCAATGAAACAAAAATTGCTCAAAGCTATAATTTTATTTTCCTTATTATTTTGAAATGCAGATGCTGAAGGTATAACAAACATCTGTAACGGTCATTACAGTTTGTGTAGTTGCTAATTTGAAAAGCAGGTGCTGAGCTTTATCTTTTAAAATGTTTTTTTTTCAATCAGAAGCTTGCAGAACAAAATGATTCTACTGGAAACTGTCAATTCCTTATATTAAGACCCGGGTCCAGTGACATAATTAAAGAGGACAAGGAAAGGAAACCATCACCTTATTTCTGCACTCTGCACTTAAGAGATGATTTATTTCATCAAATGGACAAATATACGTCTATCAGCTCTTCCTTCATTTCACAGCCTTCATTACTCATCTTAAACCCACCCCATGTTCTTGCATGTGAACTATTCCAAGTTGCCCACAGCAGTCTTTCTCTTTTCTGTTCTCTGTTGGAGCCTCCTCACAAACTCCCAGCTTAGGTTCAATCCACTTTTCTTGTTCAATTTGAATGTAGAATTCTCCTATGACTACTCAAAAACACTTGTGAACAGGATGTGAATTGTTGCAGTAGGATCTGCAAACATGGCTGCCAGTTCTCCCCAGGTCTGCAGTTCTATGCCACTTCATTCTCAAGAGGGAGAATCTACTTCCCTTCCTACTGAATCTGGGGTGACTCTGTGTCTTGATTTTACTAGTAGAATATACAGAAAGTAAAATCATGTGATTCCAGATGTAGATTTTAAGAACTCTTGAAGCTTCCATTGCTGAACTCCTGGGGCCCAGCCCCATGTAAAGAAGCTTGAGCTCCATTGACTCCCAGACTTTTTAGTCACACTGAGCAAGTCACTAGATATGGGCACAAATCAGTCTTAGTAGCTCAGCCCTGATCAAGCATCCCGCTGAATGTAGCTTTAGGAGTCAATATCATGTAGCCAATATCGGGAAGAGAAAACAAACCATGTGGATGAGCCCAGGCAACCTAGATAATCATTAAAAAAAAATCATTGTTATCTTCAGCCACTAATTTTTGGGATTTCTTTTATGTAGCGATAGGTAATTAATATAATTACCAAATCTAAACATGATTCTGCTTTCAGACACCCCACTTAGAGGAGGGGAAATAAAGTGTGGCTGATGTATTTGTTGGAAATAATGGAGCCTTTCCCCAGTTTCTTCTAATTATTTCTCTATATGCTTGTCAAAGAAAAACAGTGCTGGACTTGTTAAAAGCAGCAAGACAATTTAATTAGACTTATTTCAGTAAGTAAGAGAGATTCTAGCATAGACTGAGCAACTTAGGTTCAATCCATTTTTCCTGTTCAATTTGAATGCAGAATTTTCCTATGACCACTCAATAATACTTGTGAATAGGTTGTGAGTTGTTAAAGTAGGATCTGCAAACAGGGCTGCCAATTCCCCTCAACTCTAACTAAGACAGAGATAACAGGTTTTTAAGGGGAGAACAGATAGGGAACAACAATGGACTTATGGGGAAATAAAAAAGGGAAACAAAAATGGACTAGGGGGCCACATGGAAGTGAAAAAAACTACAGAAGGGTAGGTGGAAAATTACTGCAAATGGTTTGGCAAGATGGGTTAGGACAATGTATTATTTTATGGTTTGGAAGTGTTGTACATTCTTGAATGAAGATTAAATACAAGTCTGGGGTCACTGTTAGGGACATGGCTTCCATCTATAACAGGTGGAAGTCAAGCTAATATTTGGTCAAGTCTCTGAGCACAGTGTCTGGGGAAGTCCTTTGTGCCATATGGGAGTTCATATTCTTACCCTTCTTGCAGGTGACCTCAAGTCCTTCTTCATGGATAAGATAGAGCATAAACTCTTGGCTTCTATACCAATACATTCTTCACTGGGGCCAAAGAGGTGTTGCCCTATTTAAATTTTCTACATATTTGAAGGTTTTCAGGTTTGCAGCTCCCATGGTTGACTTTTGGGATCGAGTTCCATGTGAAGAAGTTTGAGCTCTGAGAGCCCTCAGATGTTTCTGTCACAATGGATAAAGCTCCAGAAATAAGAATAAAACTATCTTAAAATTTCAGACACCACCAAATACTCTGTTGAATGCAGTTGTGGGAGTGACCCTAGCCAATATCATAAAGGTATGGTTCTAGTTTTACTTACCTTCCATCTATCCAAGAAGTTAGCAAAATATACCTATGGGACAAATCCAGCCTGCCTCCCTCCTCTTTTTGTAAATAAAGTTTTATTGAAACATAGGCATGCCCATTTGTTTTATGTGCCATTTATGGCTTGCTTCATATTACAACAATAGAGTTGAGTGGTGGCAACAGAGACTATATGACTTACAAAGCCTAAAATATTTACTATTTGGCCTTTTATAGAGACATTTTGGTGAACGTTGCTTGTGAATAAATGAATACAAAGTTCCCTTAAAAGGATAAATCATACTAAATAAAGTATAGTGAATTATTTAGGGTAACTCTAGTTTCTATAAACCCTAATATTTTTATAATTTAAGCAAAATTAAAGTTTCTGTGTTGTTCACATAACAGTCAACAGGTTAGAAAAGCAGTCCCTCTCCACACAGTAATCCGGGAAACCTGGTAAATGGAAAGTCTTCAACATGCAATATCTGAGTAACCCTGGGTGAGAAATAAGGTGCCCAGGAAGAAGAGTAGAACATGATATTTTGTGAGCAGATAGCAGATCCTACCGCAGATAGTTTTATTACCACTGGTATAATTTTATTAACAATCATACTCTTTATGCAAATGATTGTTCTAGTTAGTTTATTAAGCTACCACTTATTCACATGAATTTTTTAAATAAAATTCTTCTACCAGACACCAAGGTGAGATAAATGACACTTTGGTAAGGATCATGATTTTGGTAAAAACTCAGGGAAGAAGGCAAATAACCTTTGGGTCATGGAGCATTTTGAAGGGAGGATAACTTTTACATTGTGGGACTTATATGTTATTCAGAAGAAGCACTGAATTTTTTAGGATGTTCAAGAGAGGAGTGACCAGAGAGAAAGGAGTAAAGGAAGATAGAAGAGGAAACGTGAGGTTCTGGAGGACGATATTTGCATCTTTGTCATGGACCGCTCGTGACACAAGTTTTCAGGGATTGAACAGAGTGTTCTTGAGAGGTAGCATTGTGAGGACACCCTGGAGAAGGAGTCAATCACCTTTAAGGCAAAGCGACTCACTTTCTTTTTGAAGTTTCCAAAACAATATTAATAACAAAAATGATGGAGACAGTAGATTACAGAGCTCTAGAATTTCAGTGATAGAAATGTGAAAGCCATTAAGTTGAAAGTACTTTCTTCTGGCAGATTAAGCTGTAGTTGTGTTGTTGTAAATTCTGCATACTCATTGAGTTTTGGGACTTATTGAGATTGAGTCTTGGGAGAAAAATAAGCAAAAGAAAGATAAAATTGTTCCTTAAAAGGTAAATTTCTTTAAAATTTTAATTGCAGGGGGAAAAATGTATGTCAGGTAAGAAATTAGCAATTTTAGCTTTGCGCAGTGGCAGGATCGTAGCCAATGAGGTTTATCCAAGGCACGATTATTGCTAATTAAAAACTTCTCCCAAGAAATTAGCAACTTTAAATAATTCTTCTATGTCTAGAAATTTAAATTTCCCCACTGGTCCATGTATCAAGTAAATATCTATTGAGCCAAAAAATAAAAGCTAAGGTATACTATATTCTCTCAAGTAGTTTAGAAACATCAGTTCACAACCTAAGACAATATATAGTAAAGGGAAAATGTGCAGGACTCATTGCAAATATATGGTAAATTCTCTGGGGGAAATTAGAAGATTTGCAAATTGGTTGCCTATTGCTAAAGTAATGCTGCATATCACACCACTTGAAAACTTAGTGGTTTAAAACAATTATTATTGTTCACAAGCTTATAGTTTGGCTAGGTAGTTCTTTTCATCTATGCTAGAAATATCTACTCTTGGTTGGGCTGATTCATGCATCTTCAGTCAAATGGTGGGCCAGCTGGAGTTTGATGATCTAGAATGGCCTCAACCTGGATGACAAGGCCCTGCTCCATGTGGTCTCTCATCCTCCAGCTGCGCTTGTGATTTTGTTCTTGCAAAGAAGACAGAGGGGTAAGGGCGAGAGGTCCAGGCTTTAAACTGGTATACTGTTATTTCCATTACATTTTACTGTGCAAAGTGAATCACAAGGTAGGCTTAGTTTCAAAGAACAGGAAAACAGACTCTACTTTTTGGTGAGAGAAATGTTAAAGCCACATGGAAAGGGCATGGATACAGGGAGATGTAGAGAATTAGGGCCATTTTTGCAATCAGTTTATTTCATGGAATTTTATCAAGGAAATCTTGGTAGGGGGAGGTACAACTTAGCTTGATCTATGAAAGTAAAGGAGAGAATAGGGGACATTTTTAAGGCAAGAATAACAACATAAATGAAGCCAATAGTAGGAGATTAATAGAAATAAAGAGGTTTGGTTGTACAGCATGCGATACAAATTATGCATGTGTTGAGCTGCTTAGGGGGCTGAACTGGCTTATATTTAGTATAAATCAGAATACCTGTATAGAATAGGTCACAAACTCGTCAAATAAGATATAGAAATGTACTCATACATGGTGTTTAAATTCCTGCATGATGGGATGTGTGTGTTTGTTTTTATTTGCCTTTTTTGCCTGAGGACAATGCTGCTGTGTTCTTTAATTCAGCATCTATTGTTTACCCCAGATGAAAAATTTTCACTAGCTCCATTTTATTTATGACTTCAACCGGGGCAACAGATTGTAAATACCATTACACATTGTTTGAGAGCAGGGTGGTCAACACTATTAGTCTGTTTAAAATCTCAAAAATTCAAAGAAGTATCTTTGAGGGTTGTGCAGAGATACAGTACAGGCTCTATTCCCTGCCAGAGAAGTAAGTGCACCTGAAGCTGAAGAAGGAATGGACTTCTCTATTTTAGAAGTTCTCAAGATTTTAACCTTAGGACTTGCTCACATGGTTAGAAGTTTGAGGATCCCAAAGAGTTTCTGTTCAGGTTCTTTCTATTGAAATTTACTGCATTTGAAATAAAAATTGAGAAAATAAAAAAAATTTATTTACTAATATATTACAAATAGTGGTAATGAACAGAAGCAGTTAATGAAAAATACCAAACTTCTTTCCATAACTGTCATATTTCTGTGAAAAGTAACAATATTTTTCAAAACGAGGAAAGTGAGAAAACGTCAGTGTTTTACATTTTTGAAAATCTCTATATCTGGCTTAATAGAAACTAATTCTCTTAGCTGCCTCTGTATTCAGCCTATTACAACATGGTATTGCGGTTGAAACATATAAAGAAAGTTTGGCTTCATGCAGACCTTTAGGTGGAAGAGAAAGAAAACTGCAGAGTTCCTGAAAGGGTCTTAAGAACCGTATTTGGAAAACTCTTCTATCTGAGAGCTCCATAAGATTTATCATGGCACCTTTCAGAAAAAAAAAATTGAGAATGCAAAAAGAACATATAACAAATTGTGATTTTTTTCTCCCCAAAGTGGGCTATTCACTGTGAATTTTTTAAATAAAAGAACACCTATTTCCTCTAATTTATTAATTTGTTATAACAACAACAACAACAAAACACACTATGATTTTTGGGCCAGTGCCCCAGATCTCTGAGTCATCATGCCAAAAATGCAACAAAAGAGAATGTTAATCATGGGAAAAAGTTTCAAAGGATCTGACGAAATGCCCAGGATGAATTTGATAAAACTGTGACCTTACTCACTTATAGCTTATTTCATAGTCAAGGGATATATTTTTTTCACCACTCAAAAAATTCCAGCCAATTTCACTGATATTCTTTCTTGTTCCAGAAACTTCCTCAAAGTTGACCTTTCATTCTCTGGTGACCTGGGCAAGAATTTCTCAGAAACCCAAAGCCTGGCTGCTCAGTTGGTTTGGGAGTGGCATTTCCTAAAGTTTTGATTGGAAAAAAACCCTGAAGTTCTAACAAATTCATTTTTAAAGGAATGAATTGAAGTTTCTTTGCCAAAGGCCATATGCAAACTTTATTACTAATTCTTAATAAAAGCAATGTAATTGAAGGAGAATGTGAAAGTGAATTATTAGTTCTGGGTTTAAAATCCCATTATATGATCCATATATTTCTGCTCCACTTCAAAAAGTTGTGAGTGATATTGGTATGCATGAAACCCTTATGGTAGATTACCTATGATGGAATAAATGATTTTAAATAAGAATTTTATTATCCAATTATAAAAGTATAGAAAATGTAAAAATAAGACAAACACAGAAGGAGAGATAATCACACATTCTTCTCCAAAAGCTACCACTCAATTTTTTTGCATTTAATTTTGTTGGCATTATTAACAAAAACATACCACACACGGATTTACAACTTTGCCTTTTGCTTTAGATATACAAAGATTTTTTCCCCCTTATGTTAACCATAGAGATCATTTTTAGAAAAAATTAAACGGACCGCACATTTAGGGCGATGGGGGTCTATGTTTACATGTAAACAACAACTTAGAAAATTTGCTGAAAGTGACCACAGAGGGAGAAAGGGGAAACAAATCCCTTGGAAGCCTTAGATCCTCCCAGGCAGCTGTGGCTCTGCGTTTCCTTCCTATTAAGAGGGACGTGTGGTTTGCGTTGTCCTCCTGGGAGAATAATTCTGTCATTTCCATTAGGAAGATGATTTATTGAGGGCAGTTCCTTTTTCGGATTGAACAGGAAAACCAGCGTTGCAACCTGATGGTGCTATTTCCTTTGTAAAATGCTTCAGTGCTGAAGTTGTAGCAATTAACCTTGGCCTTGAACTGAATCACAGACACCTCTCTGATCCCTTCTGTAACCTTATCTGGTAACACAAAATGGTAACCACTGTGTCCTTTTGGTTTGAGGTGGGTGAGGGTCGGGGAATACAACTTCCAGATTTCTCATAAGAGAGCCTCTAGCCCTGTAACAGATATCCCCCAAGGCCATCCCGGAGCAGCCTGGATGCTGAGTAGGGGTTACAAATGCAGATGCAGTTGTTAAAGGGAATTTGACTACAGCTGGAAAATAATTTTCTAAGAAGGCATATGGCAAAACATTTTGCTTCCATGTATATTTCTTCATACCTCCTTTATTCCTCATTGAACCTCGGGGAATATTTAATAGTTCAGCCCTTCTTTTAAAGGTATGGTGAAAGGCAGCATCACTGCATCCCAGCAGAGGGCAGTTTCCTCAAGCCTATAGTATACCACGGCAGGTCTCATTCATTGCTCAGATGGTGGTTGTTCACACCTTGTTCTTAAGAAAAGTAAACTTGTATTCAGTGACCTAGTTACACAGCAGCTTGGGTTGTGCTAAACAGTCATTCAAACAGATATTTCCTTTAGAAAACTAAAGTGAATACAGTTGCAGTTTGCAGAAACAAGCTTCACAATGAGAGTAAAGTGATCTGGGTAGTAGTCTTGGATTTGCCACTAAATAGCCATTGTGCTGGTGACATTAAGCAAGTCACTTTAGCTCAATTCTGCATCTCCAGTGAGGGGTTTTGGAGAGCACGATCTAAAGATTTTTAGATACAGTAGAATTTTCATATACTACCTGTATAACCCTGATAAAAGTGTATTTTGAAGCTGAGAGTTTGGAGTTAAAGAAATAGAGACTCTTTTTTAAAGTAATGCTAATTCAGATAGTTTAACCAGTTTGCAATATAAGCTTTATAGGTTATCCCCCTTCTACAGTAGCTGAACTAAACCATGTTATATATTAGAAAAACTCAACTGGTAATGACTATGAGAGTGAGAAGAACTGATTTCTGGGCCTGTGTTGGCTTTTCTCTAGCTATCTGACTTTAGGTGAATCATCCCAACCTTCTGCTTTCCAGTTTTCTCATTAGCACAATGAATGGGTTGAATTAGATCAATGTTTCCTCCAAAAAGGACCTGTGATTAAATGAGTTTGGGGGAAAAAGAGGTAAAGATAAGCAGGAGTCTGTACTGCATTGATTCTGAAAAATTTCCACAGAATCATCCAACACAGATTTACTGGGAGCTGCCTATCTGGTAAGACCTTTTCCAGGGTAACCTACTTTAAACAGTAAGCAACTGGTCAGTCTGTCATTGACCAATCAGAATGAATGCTGGCTGCAACGCTAAAGTGGCTCTGAGGCCCCCTGTATTAGTCTGTTCTCATGCTGCTAATAAAGACATAGCTGAGACTGGGTAATTTATGAAGGAAAGAGGTTTAATTGACTCACAGTTCCACATGACTGGGCAGGCCTCATAATCATGGCAGAAGTGAAGGAGGCGGAAAGTCACATCTTACATTGTGGCAGGAAGGAGGGCTTGTGCAGGGGAACTCCCACTTATAAAATCAACAGATCTCATGAGACTTATTCACTGCCACGAGAAGAGTATGGGGAAACTGTCCCCATGATTCAATTATCTCCACGCAGCCCCGCCCTTGGCAGGTGGAGATTATTACAATTCAAGGTGAGATTTGGTTGGGGACATAGCCAAACCATATCACTCCCAAGTGGCATCCAATATTTGTTTCAGGATCCTGGGAAATCTGGATGCTCCTTCAGTGGCTATTTATCAGTCAGCATGGAAGTGTGTCAGTATTTTCACAACTGATATGGCCCTAAGTACCTGCACACGATCACCCCTGCACTGTCCCAGGTTGCAGTGCCCTCTCTAACCTTGTCTCACAAAATATGATCCAGGACCAGCAGCAGCAGCCCTGGAAGCTTGTTAAATATGCTAATTCCTGGTTTCCACCCAGACCTTCTGAACCAGAATATGCATTTCTGCAAGATCCCCAGGTGATTACTGTGTACTTTACAATCTGAGAAGTACTGGCATGCAAAACAGGTCTGGTTTGTTTATTTATTTATTTATTTATTTATTTATTTATTTATTTATTTATTTTTTTGGGACAGAGTTTCGCTCTTGTTACCCAGGCTGGAGTGCAATGGCGCGATCTCGGCTCACCGCATCCTCCGCCTCCTGGGTTCAGGCAATTCTCCTGCCTCAGCCTCCTGAGTAGCTGGGATTACAGGCACACGCCACCATGCCCAGCTAATTTTTTGTATTTTTAGTAGAGACAGGGTTTCACCGTGTTGACCAGGATGGTCCAGATCTCTTGACCTCGTGATCCACCCGCCTCGGCCTCCCAAAGTGCTGGGATTACAGGCTTGAGCCACCGCGCCCGGCCCTGGTCTGGTTTATTTAAAAGGCACAGAGCTGATGTGCTGATGTCTATAGGTAGTCACCAAGGGATGATATTTAAAGTGAAGCCTCAAGCTTAGGAGGGCAAATAGCTTGAGCCCAGGAGTTTGAGACCAGCCTGAGCAACATGATGAAACCCCCTCTCTCCAAATATACAAAAATTAGCCATTAGCCAGGTATAGTGATGCATTCCTGTGGTCCCAGCTCCATGGGAGGCTGAGGCAGGAGAATCACCTGAGCCCAGGGAGGTTAAGGCTGCAGTGAGCTGTGACGGGGCCACTGTACTCTAGCCTGGGCAACAGAGTAAGTAACTAAAAAAATAATTAATTAAAAACATAAAGTGTAGTCTTTTTATAATGACTTGGCATAGAAGCCCTTCATGATGGAGTATATTGTGAATGAGTGGTGTGTGAAATTTTGGAAAACACTGAAAAAGATGATATCTGATGTTCTCTCTAACCCTAAAATTCAGTGATTCTGAGACAGTTAAATGTTCTCACATTTCTCATTTATTCATAACATTCTTCAGATTAGTTCTAATACAAGTTGGATTTACCATTTCCTTTGGGCACTCAAGTGTCAATAGTGATTGGGGATTTTTTTTTAGAATTTTGATTTTAACTTCTGAGATATTAAATTGAGAAGGAAGTGAAAATAATCTGGAACCCAGACAATATGTTTTTTAGGAGGTCAAAGGTTTTTTTAAAAAATTATTTATATCTTATATTTTTTTACCATAGCAAAATACATATAGCATACAATTTACCATTTTAACTATTTTTAAGTATATAATTCAGTGAGAATATGTACTTTTACCATGTTGTGTGATTATCACTGCTCTCCAGAGCTTTTTCATTATTGCAACTGAAATTCTGTATGCATTAAACAATAAATCCCCATTCTCCTCACTTCAGCCTGGGTAACCTCCATTCAACTTTCTGTCTCCATGAATTTCACTATTTTAGGTACTTCATATGAATGAAATTATACAATATTGTGTCTGCCATCTCATTTAGCATAATGCTTTCAAGGTTATCCATATTGCAACATGCATCAGGATTTCATTCTTGTACATGGCTAGATAATACTTCATTTTATGTATATATCATGTGTTTATTCATTCATCTGTTGGGTTTCTACCTGGGTATTGTGAATAATACTGCTACAAACACTGGTCTGTTTGATTCTCTGTTTTTAATTCTTTTGGATATAGTATATATCTAGTTGTGGAAATGCTGGATATATGGTAATTTTATGTTGAGGCTCCGAACTGTTTTCCATGGTGGCTGCAGCATTTTACATTCTCACCAATGATGCACAAGGATTACAGTTTCACCACATCCTCACCATCAAAGTTTTTAAAGAAAATGTTTATTTGATTCATTCTTGCTTGAGATTTGTTTTTGCAAGTTTTCACTGAAAAGAAAAAGATACAGTAGTTCTGGCTAAGTCCAATGACTCATTTCGCTGTTAGATGGCAGGCTGGTAGAGCATGCCCTTTTTTTGGTTTTCTATGCTCTGGCTGGTTAATGTGCATGCTTAACTGCTTCTCTGTTTCTCTGTTGTCTTGATTACCCAGGAAAGTTAACTCTAAGGAGCAGATCCACATCTTCTAATAATTTGGAGGCTTCTAAGTAGGTTCTTTTTTTGTTATACTTTATGTTCTGGGGTACATGTGCAGAATGTGCAGGTTTATTACAAAGATATACAAGTGCCATGGTGGTTGGCTGCATCCATCACGCCGTCATCTACCTTAGGTATTTCTCCTAATGTTCTAAGTGGGTTTTTGATAAGCTCCAGGCTCTATCCTGTCAATTCAAAGTCTAGAAATTTGCTTTCCATAGATAGCTTGGAAATCATGGCCAAGCTATTCAACCTTCATGGATTTCATTTTTTTCAGTCGTAAAATGATCTCAAAGTTTTCTTCCTTTCAGGTGGGGCTTGCTGCATAATTTGTGGGGCAAGATGGAAAATTAACATGCAATGCCCTTTGTTCAAGAAGCAAATAAATAAATTACTGTTAAAGGAACTTTGGGAACTCACTAAAAAGGCAAATGCCCATGTCTTCTTGCATCCCTGCCTTCCCAAGGGGCTCTGACTGAATAGGTCTAGGGTGAGACCAAGGGGCTTGCATATTTAATAAGAATGCCAGGTGATTCTGATTCAAATGTTTGGTGTAACAGCGTATTCAGAATTTTAATTCAGCATAGGGTTTTGGAATTTATCTCTTAGCAAAACTGTACCTAAAACTTAATATAAAGACTTTTCATGTAAAAACATTTTACTTATAAAATGCAATAAGGGCAATAGTAACAACATAAATTTATGAATGCAAATGGTAATATTTTTGGTGGCAGACCGAATATATTATGAAACTTTATTGGTGGAAGATTGTGATTCATTGTATAATTTTTCTGGCTTGCTTATCTTGGAATTTATTTATTGAGATAACAAAATTTATACTTTTAATGAGTTTATTTTCTGAGGAATTATTTCAAAATATGAATTTTAGTACACGTAGAGCTAAAAAATCTTGGGGAACACTTTTTTCAAAAAGGTTTAGCTTTTCATACGAATCAGTTTTGGGTAAATAGGAATTAAATACACATTTCCAGCCAACTAAATGTTTGATTTTTTCTGAGCTTTTGCTTTCTGTTGAAATGATTTATAACCTTAGCAATTATTTTAGTGGGTTCTAGTGGCTAAAAAGACAAAAAAAAAGAGGTTGAGGAATGAAACATTGCTGTTTTTATAATAGAATGACTTTTTTTGAATACTTCAAGAACTTTGGATTTCATCAAAGTTTCCATTTTTTGTCAGATGTCTGAACACTAATGATTCTCAGCTTTTTAGGCAAGCCACAACTTTACTCTGTTGCCATATTTATTTTAAATGGACTTTTTAGCTATGTATTATTAAGTGCTAATTTAAGAAATGATACTTGAAATTAATTTCTTTATTGGATTGTAAATATTCCTTTACATTTGATCAACTTTTTAGAGTTGTCATTTGCTCCAGACTCAAATGTATCAGTCAACATTATATTCTATTTAATGGGGTTTTAGAACTAATATTTACCTTATTTGTGAAATTTATTTAAAATAAGGTATTTGGATTCATCTGAGGCAAGTAGATAAGTGTACTCACATATTTTGGAATGGGAGTCAGAGAGATTGAAAATAGGTCTGTTGGAACACAGTATCTCATTGATGATGTTTATAGCTCCAACTCTGAGCAAAAAAAACCACCTTATCATATTTATTAAATAAAATTTGATGTCCCTTTGATTTAATATTGGGGATGCTTTAAATTTGGTACTGAAGGATTTGGCATAACAGGCAATTCCAGGCCTCCCAGGCAAAGGCCTGGATGTTGCCAAAGTTTTTAGAATATTTTCTGATACTTAGCATTGTGTTCTGAGCACACCTAGGGTGTTTCCGGAAAGGCAAAGATACAGAGCTTTGAGGAAATTATCTGGGTAATTCATGGCAAAACAACAACAAGAACACTGATATTGAGCAAAAGAAAGGGATATGGCCTGAGTTAACTAGAGTATATATAATCTAATTAATTAAATGATACGTTTCTATAATTATAATAAATTACTTTGATAATCAATTCTTTATGCTCATTTTATTTACTCACAGCTGTATATAGAAATCTCAGCATCATGGATCCTATCAGTCTAGCTAAACTGAAATTATACAAAACATCTATTTCTCCATTGTGTGCAGACACAGAAATAGTCCCAGGGAAAGTAATGCCATTAGATAACTCCTTAATCTTGTCTCGTGCCTCTCCTACCTGTCTCTCTTCCAGCCTGTTGCATATTTGCTTGGTTGGCTGTATTTCCTGGTATGCTCATTCCTGATGCTTCTGCATTTTACTTTCTCCAAATTGTAGAGATGACAAAGGTATAAGAATCTTGCCTCTATGAGAGGATCTTATAGCTTTATGAAGCTGATGCTTAAGGTAATTTTGACACTTATGCAGAGAATATTGAAAATAACAATACAACAAAAACAGTAACAATTATACTTTACATGTATCAAATGTTAGATTCTTGACTCTGGAAGGGATTTTACAGATCATATAGCTCAGTTTCCAATTTGAGATACGAACTTTCTTCTCAGCATTAATATAACAATGTCTTCTACTTCCATTGGGACATTTCGTGCGGCAAAACCCATAGCTTCCAAACACTCTATTAGAAATGTGTTTTCTTTTATTGAGCCCAAAACTATTTTTCTGTTACTTCTATCTATTGGTGTGTGTGTGTGTGTGTGTGTGCGCGCGTGTGTGTGTGTGTTTGCAGGTCATATTGAATGGTTCTAATCCCTTTCATGGCTCAGCCTTTGAAGTATCTAATGATATCTATCCTATCCAGTGTGAGTCTTCTTTTTTCCAGGTTGAATATTTTCAAATTACCTCAACTCTTCATTACATTGCACTGATATGGCTCATCTTTTGAATACTTTTACATACATCATTTCAATTTATTGTGCAACTAAATTTTAGAAGTAGGTAAGGATCTGTAAAACTCTACATTTACAATGAGAAAACTGAGTTGCAAAGACTTTGTTTGAAAGAGAAGTTAATCAATACCCACCTGCTTTTTGTGTTACACGTTTTCATTGCCATTTGTTTTTTAATTAATCATTTTAGAAAAGGAGCAGTTTTATTTTTGGCATAATTTGAGGTCAGATTATGACATTAAACTTTTTAATTTTCAGGTGTTAATGTTTAATCAAGTTTTTCAATTTCAGGAGTTCCTGAGTATTAAGCTGGTAAATCTTAAGACAAGGATATGAAACAAGCCATCAATTTTAGTTATCCAGTGATATTTAAGAAACATATTTTAGCTACATATTTATACAGCTAGAAAATTTTCTAGACTCAAGTTAAAAAAATCTACATATAGCATTTCCTCAAATGAAATGGTCTCTCTTTGCTGTATTCTTATAGAGCCTTGATTTGTACTGCCTCTTTTTCTTTGTACCTAGAGTTTTAGAAAGTTTACTAATGAGTTCAGAAGTTTCCAGTCACTTTTACATGATGGGATAGAGAAATAATACAGTTGGTCTCTTTTTAAGGAGAAGGTGTAGTTTCCCGTGGGAAAAATGCTTCTACCTGAGAGGTACAATTTCATTTTGTAAACTCTACCTTCTAAATGTTACTTTTCATGCTGTAATGAATTCAAGAGGAAACTCTACCCTTTCCTCTAAATGACTTATGATGTAATGCCTTTACAGACTAAAAGCACAATTTGACTAATGGGCTTCATTCTTACTTGTAAGGTTTTATACATTTCATCACGTTCACCCTATTGGACACACCACACATTACATAACTTGTTCTAAAAATAGACTGTATGAAAAGGGTTGATTCAAGAATCAGAGATCTCATTCTAATCAAGCTCTTAGTTTGGAATTTAACCAGTAACAATGCTAATTTATAATGTTATACAGATACTATTATGGTTAGGTAGAGTGAAAAAAAATGCAAACCATTGACAGCATCATGAAATTGCTTAAAGTGAATATTGTCTCTATAAACTGTTAGGTTGGGAACAGTAAAATCATAAACCTGGTGGCAAAATAAGCCCACTTGCAAAAATGCCTATTTTCTAATATGCTATCTTGATTTTTAAATGACTAAAATTTTATCTATTTTTTGATAATAAAGAAATCTATTTAGATAGCTAGTCATATCTTTTAAATTAATTGATCCTTAAAACTTCTGGATAAGAAAGAAAATTTAAAAAATAAAAGTAAAAGGCAAATTAGGATGGGAAGAAGGAGGCAAGAAGTTACATTAAAGTTTTAGGAGAAAATAATGCAAGAGAAACACATTCTGATTGTAATAAAAGTATTTAATATCATTAATTTTTAAGTCTAATAGCTACCTATGACTTTGGGAAAAACAAAGAAGCAACCAAACATTTGAAAAAAATTAATTAAGGTATTAATATCCCTAGGCTCATTTCATTTTTTTAGGTAGCATATCCTGTTTTTGCAATCACTTGTTAAACATATTGTTTGAACGGGCATAAAATATTGCATATTTAGAAATTTCAGATGCCTGTTCCATTTTGCTCAATTTTTGGAAGAATTTCTTCAATTTAGACAGATGAGGTTCTGTTACTTCAGAAACACTTGAGCAAAGTGTCCAGTTGACTTTGGGGCAGCAAAGGGAGAAGTCCAGTCTGGGGTGGTCATGGAACAAGATGAGATCGCCTAAGTAGCAAAAGATACAATTTTACAAAATCTCAACTGGCGTTTACAGAAATGAAAACTCATACTGTATAAATATGTTTATAGGAGAAAACCTTTTTTTAATTTTTTTTTTTTTTTTTTTTTGCCAAGCTTCTGGAGCTTAAGGGAAGCCAGAGCTTTAGCTATAATGATTTCGCTTCTGTACTGAGACAGATGTTTATGGAATACTTTCTATCTTCCATATTCTTGGCTGCTCCTCTTTTTCTCTATTCCTTCTACCCAGCTTGCTGAGAAGTTTATTTAGAGAGTTCATTTTTCTAATTATTATATTTAGCATAATTAACATATACTTAAGTTTCCACAAACGGGCAGCAGTTAAAGCATGAGAATAATAACCAGTTAATAAGATGCAAAATTAATAGTATTTGTCCAAGAAATTTTCTAGTCTTAGCTAACATGAAGCAGTTGCTATTTATATTGAACGGACTTTTTTAAAAACCAGAATTACAAGAGATGATGACCTAGATGTTCCTGTACAAGGACAAATGGATAGGGATATTCCTGCTTCCTTTTAATACATTTGGAAAATTGTTTCTATTTGTCAGAAAGAATATGGAAATTTCCATAGAAAGATGATAGTTTCAGAATATTAATTGCTTATTAATAGACCAATCCCAGTTAAAACAATAGATAACTCCAGGAAACTTGATTTATGAAAAGGGAAAACCCCACCTGTCCCCTCCCGTTTTTATGGGTCCTTGGGAAGGGTGTGGACAGGAAGGGGAATGACAGGTATTCACTGTATTTACTAGAATGGAATATAAAATTGAACACAGTGTTCACATCTAAGCACAAGTGGTAATGATTCCATTATATACTGACCTTCAGAGGAAGAGATAAAGGAAGGTGTACAGTCAGTACTTGGGTTCTAAGGCAAACAATTTCCCATTCCAAATTACAGACTTTTTGTACAAGATGAGGTTTATTTCAGAGAACCACAGTATTAAAAAAATACAGAATGCAAAGGTCATACCAGGAATATGACAAGAGAAACTAGTGTCTACACACACAAAAAAGTGACTTGTTGAGAAGCCAACACAACATTCTCATAACATCCTAATTATCTAACTTCCATTTGTGCCTCTTTCAATATTGCTGTTATATTCCAAATAGAGCAAATTAACAAACACTGAGAGGTGGTCCTCCACTTCAATTATTTTATAATATAAGACATTTATAAATCTAACACTTGTCAACCAAAAAGCAATTTGAACTACTAAGCTACCAGGCTATAGCATAAGGTCCACATTATACTTTGGAATCCACAAATCTGCATTTTAGTATAAGAACTGTCATTAACTTTGAGCAAGTTAGTTCATCTTTACTTGACTGATTATTTTTTGTAAGATGGGGATAATCACTAAGATAATGTATAAGAAATGGCTCTGTGAACTTAAAAGTTTTTGTGGTATTACTGATCCTGAGGGCAAAACTAAAAAACAAGAAAAAATTGTCACAGAATCCAGTTTGTTTATCTAGTGAAGGGAAACAAAAATGTGGTTGGCTCATTTGGGGAGCTCAGAGGCCTCTGTCCATGGTAAAAATGGTGTAGGGACTTGGCATTAAACAGAGCAGCTACAAATTCCCACCTGAAAACGTAATTTTAAATATAGCTTCTCTATATCCCAGTCTAAGTATTCCAGCCTCCTTTCTGCTAAGAAAAAACTTGATTTTCCAATTAAAGTTAACATAATCACTCTGTATTTACATTTATCAGTTTTGTGTTTAAATATTATCATTCAAATTCTCTCTTTTCCATTTGTCTTCTATCTCTTGGAAGTGATCTGGGTCCCAGGATGGGTTTATGTGTCATCCTGACTTTCAAGATATTTGACTGTATTACAGATTTGTAAAAGGTATCCAGCACTTTCGGTAGCTTCATTGTTTCAGACTATCTGTCTTGGACTTCAAAAGAGAAATCTCTTGCTGTTACTCAATGTTTGGGGGAAGAATATGGTAAATGAAAAACCACAATGATAAACAATTAAACATAAATTTCCTTGGAGGAAAGATAATTTACTCTCTTTCCAAGTCCATTTAACCTCTGTGTCAAGATCAGGTTAATGATGCTTGAGGCTGACAGTGTCCGCTGTTAATTCCCTGAGATGAACCTGACTTGGGGGGGAAGCAGAGCTATTTCAACAGCTCTGTCATTGCCGTAGAGATGGTGGAATAGAGCCATAAATATGGTGGTAGAGACAGCAGAGACAGTTAACAGTGGGGACAGCCAACTGGAAAGTACAACAAGATGGCAACAGAAAGAGCTCACTTCCACTTATATTAGGCTAGTTCACTAGGATGGTCCCCTCAGAGACCTGGGAGACCTAAATCAAGGAAATCTTCACACGTGAAAAATATTTCATGTAATTAAATTTGCTGTATGATTCTTCTTTTCAAACAGAGTACTGTTTTTCAATGGGTGCTGATTCAATTGCCACATGACTCTTCTTTTCAAACAGAGTAATGGTTCTCAATAGGAGCTGATTTTGCCCTTGATTTTGCCCTCCATGGGACAGTTGGCCATGATGGAAGACATTTTTTAGTTGTCACAACTGGGGATAGGAGGTATGCTATTTGCATCCGGTGGGTAGAGGGCAGGGATGCCACATAACCTATGATGCACAGGACAGACCCTACAGTAAAGAATTATCCAATCCAAAATGTCAATACTGCCAGTGGTGAACAACCTTGACTCAGAGGACGATGTTTTCAAGGGTTAATGTTCACTCTACTATATGTCTGATGGGGTAGGATTTGAATCATAAAATAACTTTTTTGACCATGACACGCAAGAAAATGCCTACTATGAAATTTAGCAGAAGCTCAGGTGGTCAGTTAAGACTATGTCTGCTTAATGTTTTGAAAGGGAGCAAGAAAAATAGTAGTGATTAGATTGTTTGTTTTACAGTCTGAAACAATCGGAAATCACTCAGGCGTAAACATTTTGGCTGCTTATCAAAATTACCTGTAGAGATTTAATAATTCCCCCAGAAATTCTGATTCAGTTGTTCAGGTGTGGAGCTCACACATTTAGATTTTTTAAAAGATCTAGACAAGATTTTAATGCATGGTCAGGGTAGAAAATCACTGTATCATAGTCACATTAAGAAAGCTAACATGATTTAAATAACATTCTCACTCTTAGTTCTCTGCTTACAAGCTGATTGTTTAGTGGTTTTAATTGATGAGAAGATCACAGACAGGTAGAAACATATACTATTCACCCTGAATTCTATTTCTTACTCAGAGACGAAGTTTAAAGAACTACAAATGATTTTGAGTTATAGACAGATGTACCTACGAAATCTTTTCTCTTCCTTGCTTTTAAGAATGAATTCTCCTGGCAAAAGTGTGTGGCCCATTCAGACTTGATGAGATATTCAGACTATCTACATTATGATTCTTAAAAGAAATTATCCCTGTATTTCCCCTTTTGGCCTCTTGGCCTCCTTGTGACCCTCCCCTAACCACATGCATTTGAATAGAGTTACTAATGAGGAAACAGGGTGCAGAGATTAAGGTCTCAAGGTTACACAGGAAATCAGGGGCAGATTGAGATCAAATTTCCAGCAACCAATCCAGAAATCCCACCTAAGTAGTTTATCCGGAGTTCTGTAAGGGCCAGCCTGTGCCAAAGCAGGTTTCAGATGAAAGAAACAAGCTGGTTTGCCCATTTGAAGAAAACACACACAGGGACACATATCCATACACATGCAAAAGCTTAACTTTTCATTTTGATTTTCTCCATTGTTTATTATCTCCTGATTTCAGTAGAACGTTCAAGACAGTATCTACCAGATTCGAATAAGCACAAAATAAACTATGAAACCTAAATTGTCTATTTTCTGAAGTCTGTTTTAAAGATGTTGCTTTTTTTTCTTATTTTTTTTCCTTCAAATGTAAGCTGTCTTCTCTTTGTTTTCCATTTTCAGAGAAGACAGGTCTCCTAGTGTTATTAATACCCAGAAATTATTGAGGGATATCTTCAATTCCCTGAAAAAATGTAATAGTATTCTCATTTTGCCATTGCATTCACTGTGAGCACAGCTTAAATCATTTCAAGGTCTCCTCATTTGCACTGAAGAAATAAATAATTTTGATTAATGAGAGCTCTCTGAGAACTTTTGATGACATGTTTATTGGGAAATGTGAATATGGAAACTGCTATCATTTCTGTCTCTAAAAACCACTGCCAGCTGGGAGTGGTGGCCCATGCCTGTAATCCCAGCACTTTGGAGGCCAAGGTGGGTAGATCACGAGGTCAGGAGTTCGAGACCAGCCTGGCCAACATGGCGAAACGCAGTCTCTACTAAAAAAAATACAAAATTTAGCCATGTATGGTTGTGAGTGCCTGTAATCCCAGTTACTCAGGAGGCTGAGGCAGAAGAATCATTTGAACCTGGGAGGTGTAGGTTGCAGTGAGCTGAGATTGTGCCATTACACTCCAGCCTGGGCAACAAGAGCAAGACTCTGTCCCAAAACAAACAAACAAACAAAAAATCATTGTCATTAAAAGATTGAAAAACATTTTTGAGCCCCCCAAATCCCAAAAGCTTTATTTTTACCCTGAAAAGTGAAAATGGAATAAAAAGACAAGTCAATATAAACATTATGTGTTCCAAATGAGTTTTACATGACCACAGAAGAGGAAGACGGTGTTCTGAGAAATCAGTGACAGAGACTGAGGAAATTTAGATTGTCAGAACTTTTTGTTTTATCTAAAAAGAATGTCACATTTTATCTCGTTACTCTGGAAAAATGGTAGCTGATAAATGTGATTTACTGTCAAATGCCAAAGGCAGTTGTGATTGTCAAGATATTTTCCTTTTGCTGTTTACTTTGGGGCTTAAGTGCAAGTAGGATAGTCCAAAGAATAAAGAATTGCAGCCTGTGTGTTAGGAGACTGGGTTCTAGTCCCATCCCTACCACACTGATGAGCTGCGTGACCATGAGAAGACTCTAAACCTCTTGGTCTCAGTTTCCATACAGTAGAAGCAATATGCAGACCCTCAAGGCAGCAAAACACATAGGTTACTGAGAAAATAGAAGGGCCCACAAACTCCTAAAGCTACCCGTTTTCATCCATAAAATGTTAGGAAGATAACACCAGAAAAATGGTGGTGAGGACAAAATGAGATAATGTGAAATATAACGCACAGTAGATATCCTGAAACAACAGTTTGTTTATGATTGCTGCCTTGTGAACATATACATTTCTTTATTGTGATTGAGAAGAACTCTGTAGATGTTAAGAATGCCATATTTAAATGTAAGTTACTACTTTAAGCTTCTTTGCTATCACAGCTTTAGGAACAGAAATTTCCTAACTTATTATTTTTTCGTACAGTAGAAAGCAATACAGAGACCCCAAAGTAGCAAAACATATAGGTTTTGAGAAAATGGAAGGGCCCACAAACTGCTTCTATAGTTTCCATACAGTAGAAAGTGATATGAAGACCCCGAGGTAGTAAAACACGTAAGTTACAGAGAAAATGGAAGGGCCCACAAACAACTAAAGCTACCCTTTTTCATCCATAAAATCTTAGGAAGATAATACCAGAAAAATGGTAGTGAGGATCAAAAGAGACAACATACGTGAAATGTAATGCACAGTAGATATCCTGAAATAACAGTTTGTATATGATTTATGCCTTGTGAATGTATAGAAAAACTCTGGAGAAGAATGCTGTATTTAAATGTAAGTTACTACTTTAAGTTTCTCTGATATCCCAGCTTTAAGAATAGAAATTTCCTAATTTTATTTTTTTTTTTACAAAATTGTTTTCCAAAAGGCTGAGAATAATGGTACAAGGTTTTCAGGTAGCCTAGCCAAAAGGTGACCCTAGGCTGAGGAAAAATGAGTTTTACATCTTAGGACCATGCTCCTGTGGAGACCGCAGCCCTCTACAGAGAGCACAGTGCCTATGTTTGCTTCCATTAGGAGTATGCACCCAACAAGATTATTTCCATTAGACATCTTGAGTGCTTCAATGTGGCTAAGCCTGCAGCTGCACAGAATACAAAAGTGAAGAAGTCTTAAGGGCCTCTGCCTAGATTTCACAGGATATATGGAAAAGCCTGGGGTCTAGGAAGAAGTCTGTTGTAGAGGAAAAGGCCTCACAGAGAACCTCTACCAGGGCAGTGTGGAAAGAACATGTGGAGTTGAAGGCTCCACACAGAGTCCCCACTAGGGCACTGCCTAGTGAAGCTGTAAGAAGTGGGCCATGATCCTGCAGACCACAGAACATTATATACACCAGCAGCTTGCACCCTGAGCCTGGAAAAGCCACAGGTGCACAACACCAGCCTATGAGAGAGGCCTTGGGGGCTAACCCTGCAAGGCCACAGGGACAGAACTGCTTAAGGCCTTTTGAGCCCGTAACTTAGTGGGATCTGGAGCCTAAAAAGATTGTTCTGGAGCTGCAAAATTTAATGACTACCCTGCTGGGTTTTAAACTTGCATGAGGTTAGCAGTCACTTTCTTTTGGCTGATTTTCCCCCTTTTGGAATGAGAGCGTTTAGCCAATGCCTACACCCCCATTGTGTCTTGGAAGTAGCTAATTTGTTTTGGTTGTAATGGGTTCATAGGTGAAAAGGACTTGCTTTGTCTCAGATGATGCTTTGGATTTTGGACTTTTTTTTTTTTTTTTTTGAGATTGAGTTTTGTCACCCAGCCTGGAGTGCAATGGCACTATCTTGGCTCACTGCAACCTCCACCTCTCGGGTTCAAGTGATTCTCCTTTCTCAGCCTCCTAAGTAGCTGGGATTATAGGTGCATGCCACCATGCCTGGCTGTTTTTTGTATTTTTAGTCAAGAAGGGGTTTCACCACATTGGCCAGGCTGATCTCAAACTCCTGACCTCAGGTAATCTGCTCCCTCTGGCTCACAAAGTGCTAGGATTACAGGCGAGAGCCACACCACCTGGTCTTGGACTTTGGGCTTTTGAGTTAATACTGGAATGAGTTAAGAATTTGGGGAAATATTGGGAAGGCGTGATTATATTTTGCAATGTCAGAAGGACATATAGTTTGGACATTTCCCTCCTGCCCCCTCCACAATCTCATGTTGAATTGTAATCCCCAATGCTGAAGGTGGGGCCTGGTGGGAGGTGTTTGGATCATGGGGGAGGATCCCTCATGGCTTGGTGCTGTCTGCAGGATAGTGCATTCTCATGAAGTCTGGTCATTCAAAAGTGTGTGGCACCTCCTTCACCTATGACACTCACTCTCTCACTCCTGCTTTACCATGTGATGTGCCTGCTTCCCCTTGGCCTTCTGCCATGATGTAAGCTACCTGAGACCTCTCTAGAAGCCAAGCAGATGCCAGTACCATGCTTCTTGTAAAGCCTGCAGAACCATGAGCCAATTAAACCTCTTTTCTTTATAAATTACCCAGTGTCTGATATTTATAGCAATGCAAGAATGGCCTAATACAGTCACATTACATCTACTATGTTCACGGATATCCAATTGGTCAAAAAGTCATGTGGCCAAATCCAATGTCAAGGGGCAGGGAGTACATTCTGCCTAAGGAGGAGGGGGATGGGAGAGTGCTTACCTCTGAAGAATATTCTATCGTAATCTAAGTGTATTAGTTTCCAATTACTGCTGTAACAAATTACTACACTTAGTGCTTTAAACAACACAACTTTATTATCTTATAGTTCTGGAAGTCAAGAGTAAAAACTCAGCTTTATAGTTCTAAAGTGAAGGAGCCAGAGGACTTATTTTGAAGACTCTAGAGAGAATTTGTTTCTTTAACTTTTTTAGCTCCTAGAGATCACCTGCATTTTCTTGGCTTATGATACTTTTCTCCATTTTTGAGATGTGCATTGTAACATCTTCAAATCTCTCTCCCACTCTGACCTTTGCTTTCCTTGTCACACATCCCACTGATGAATTTGATCCCCCTGCCTCCCTCTCATAAGGACCTCTGTAATTACGTGGAGCCAACCTGGGTGATTACAATAATTTTTCCATCTCAATATTCTTAATTTAGTCAAAGAATCTTGCCAGGTAAAGTAACATACCTGCGGATTCCAAATTTTACCATGTGGATATCTTTGAGAGAACCATTACTTAACCTACTATAATCAGTTGGAGACAACTCCTCTCACTGCATCTTGCCTGACTCTAGCCAGGACTTTTTGCAAGCGAAGCTCTGCTGGACCTAAACTCTCTTTAGTAGGTGGGACATGAAGGCATGCTCGTTATAGACTGTTTTCCTTAGCTCTTATGTGACTGAACAGTGTCAGTTGTTATAGTGAAAATAAAAATTGCTTTGGAGTATGTTTAAATGAAAGAGATTAAATCTTTATTACCTTACAATAATATGGCTCAATGGAGATGGAGCTGTATATGTCTCAAAACAAATTTTTATGCTATACCAATATGAGGATAGTAGTTTAATCTTCAGAAATTTTAAAATACATTTTATATATTTATATACTTTACATACCTATTTTATATATTTTTATAACCTCAAAATGATTTTTTTCATCTCATATACTATTACGTATACTATTTATGTACAGTTTATTTATGTTTATATTGTTATATATGTATCTTCCAATATATAAATATAGGTTATGAATCAAATACATACAAATATATTCCTAAAAATTTATGTTTTATGAGCTTGAAGCCAAGTGTCTGACTTTA
Source organism: Cebus imitator (assembly GCF_001604975.1). Classification (NCBI taxonomy): domain Eukaryota; kingdom Metazoa; phylum Chordata; class Mammalia; order Primates; family Cebidae; genus Cebus; species Cebus imitator. Next base: position 2,884,758 of record NW_016107453.1, on the reverse strand, counting down.
ATAAGTAATATTAATGGTTTAAAAATCAAATAAAAATACAGAGACAAATTTTTAATCCAAACATTTACTTAGAAAAACAGAATTGCAATTTGGGGCATTTACACAGACCAAGGTGGCCTTCAGTATGCCTAAATAAAAATGAGACTGTTGGGAGTTTTAGTTTTAGTAGAAAAAGAAATGTTATATATTGTTTTGAAAGAAAACGCCATGGCAGTCATTGGCGCTAGTGAAATTTTGGTGAGTTGGCAAGCTTTAATTTGTGAGTGATGGTGGTAGGTTATGCTAGTCTTAGGGTCATGGTGAAATTTTGGAGAGTTGGCAAGCTGTAATTTGTGAGTGATGGTTGTAGGTTATGCTAGTCTTAGGGTCATGGTAGTTTATTTCAGCAGCTACAAGGTAAAACTGGTCTTAATGTTACAGCAAGTCATTTCAGCAGCTGGTTTTTGGAATAATCCTTGGGCAGGTGCTTTCGCCCCCAGGTGCTTTATCCTCTGTGCTCTTGACTCTAATTTAGTAGGGTATGGCAAGATAATCCTAATTTATATAGTCAATTTTTACATTTCTCCCTCTTGATCAAGAGCTTTCTCTGAAAGCACCACTGAACAACTAGTCTGAAGTTAGGCTTCCTTGTCTCTTGGTAACAGGATGGATTTGGTGATCTCTGGTCCTGTAGTGGGAGGAAGCAAAGAGAGTCAATATCAAAGTAAGCCTAACTTCAGGCTATCTTAAGCCTTGGTAATATAATTAACATTTTAGTTACATCCTGTTGTAAAACACATATTTTTATTGAACTTATGTAAATTTGTCATAAATATTATCATAAAATTAAAACATACAAAATGTTTTCAAATTTTAGAGGGATCAGTGGAAAGCAAAGTAAATGCTTTCACCTTTGTTCATAAAAGTATATCAGATTGTTGTAAATTACAGGTAGTTTAAGAAAGCTTTCTTAAATCTGGAAAACAAAACATTTAAGTAAAGAATCAACAATGTTTTAAACAAAAGTCATACAATTCATAATTTTTAACCATTATATATATTCATATAATTAATTTTGGTTTTGCTTGATCTTGATTTGTTTTATTAATCCATCAGTTTTTTTCATTCATTTTGGAAATTTTTATTTAGTCCACTTATCCTAAAGCTATTAGAAACCTGTATTTATAAGTACTTGTTGGAGACTTTTTTTATGAATCTGATTGCAATTGCCTTTAGAGATGAATCAATGCTATTGATTGTTTTTCTTAGTAAACCATAGTTACAATATGATAAGAGTTCTGCAATAAATAGGAAAATTCAGTTGTTTCTATTGCATACAAAATTTTAAGACAACAAACAGAATCACGAATGATAGCATCAAAATAGGACCAGCAGACCTTTATAAATTTTAGATAATCTTTAGTACATTTATATCAATAACATAGCCATAAAAATATAATGTAAATAATATTTAGTATTGCTTTTTTATTTGATAGTGCTTTTTATATAACACAACATATCTAATAAACCTAATGAGAGTCAGAACCTTTTAATCTTTCCAGTGGTCCAACTGTGAATTCCAAAGTCAATTTTAGGCTAAGAAGACTTAAATTAGAATTTCATTTTGGAAAAGTTTGTCAAAGATGTTAAAAGGCTTAAAACATTTAATTAAAATATAAGCAAATTTCATTGAGAGATATTTTATTTCATTATAGTGATAATTAAAATACTTCAAAAGCAAAAAAAAAAAAATCAGATCATTGAGAGAGAGAACAAAACTTAAACTGGTATTAGAGATGACTTAATTTTCTCAAGTAGCCAACCACCCAATAAAGACAGCACAAAGCTTAAGATACTATCTTAAAATACAAAATGTCTGTTTCTTGGGCTAGTTCCTTAAAAGGTAAAAAAAAAAAATTCTGTAGTATGACTGCTTTGCATTATGCAGAGCCTGTTTGAATAATCTGAAAGTCAAACATCCTGAAAAGGTATTTGAATTCAATTGGAAACTGAAGGAGCGTGTGTCCAAGGTTATGGAATATGTACCATATTATAGAAGAATAATATAAGCAAGAAAACCAATATATAAACAGGGGAATGCATGACTTTCAGAAAAAGTAAAAGCATGTTAAATGAACTGGTTTTGCAGAAAAATTTATACACATTAAGAAAAGCCAAGAGTATACAATCAAGTTATGCTGTAGGAAACATTGTTCTTCTAGGTCTTTAAGAAGAACATTCTCAGCATCAGGCCATAATAGCAGAGTCAGGACAACAACAAAAAGCTATAAGAACTGACAAAAATAATTGAGGGAGAAAGTCTATCTTTTGTTAAGCAAAATGATACGCCTTTTTGGAGAGAAGGGAGAAGAGCAGAAGGCAATGATGCATGGTCTACAAATCACCTGGAGTGATATTCATAAAATGCTGAATGTGTGCATGTCAATCTGAAAGGTTTTAAGAGAAAAGCTCTATTTTGAGATATGAAATTATAATTTTAAATAAAAAAGACAGCACTTGCAACTTGAAATTTGGTAGAAAATGTAAAACAGAAAACCGTTGTGGTTCACAGAATGGTTTCAAATGTAGATAAATATTTCAAAATTAAAACCAAAACCTCTTGCATTTTTTCTTCATTAAGGGAAAATTGACATTCTGAGAAATCCTGCTGTTTCAAACAGAGAGGATCAGACTTTGGCCCTGTATCAGTGTACCCCTGACACCAATGCTCAATTCTTAGAGAAACTTATAAACAATTCCCTTCCAACCCAGCCAATCTGATCATGCAAGAAACTCCCTGTATGAGAGCCATCCTCCTGCAACTCTCCATGACTTGCTTAGATTTTCCATCGTCTCTTAAGCTCTCAGTCTTTGTTCTATACTTTCCCCTTTTGTATACCAGAATAACCAATCATTTTGCTTTTGGACAAAATTTTACCTTTTTTTCTCTTTGTCATTGAGACTATCCAAATTTCTTTTTCATACAAAAATTATTTTTGTATGTTTTGTATATAAAATAACATATTAATTAGAACTTTTAATTATTAGAAATCTTAAATTTTAGTAAAACTAGAAATTAAGTAATTTAAAACTTATATATTAATGTCTTATGAATATCTAATCTATAGTCTTAATAGTTTTTATATAACAACTTTTAATGTGGAACAGGACATTTTGTTAATGTATCCAAATATTTGTCTTCTTATGAGGTTTAAAAAGCCTAGAGTAAATAAAGCTTAATCTATATTGAGCAATTAATGTTTCATTATTTTATTTATTTATTTAGAAATGACTCAGATTTTATGAATATTATTTAATTCAACCTAACTAAAATTTCATGCTATAAAAATTATAAACATTTATCTCATTTACAGCTATTTAATTTTCTAACATTTCTACCTAGATTACTTATGAAAACTGAGATATTTAACGGAGCTAGTCATTAAGTAATTTTCCCGTCAAGAAAATTTCTGACGGTTAAATTGGTGTGCTTTACATATAGGAAGCAATGGTCACTACATTGCACTTTCATCTATGCCTTTGTTCTTAGATCAAACTCATACTTTTATGATATTAAAAGATATGGCAGAGATAAACATAACTCTGTCTGGTCAGCAAATCCAGGCTACACACACACACACAATATACATATACACACACAAACAGTATGTATGTATACATACATGTATATATACACACACACACTAACAATTCTAAAGCCATCTTCATTTTAAATTTTATCAATATACTTAAAATAAGCTTATCTATCAAAAATTTACTTAAATCATGTGGCCTAAAAGGCATTTGGGTTAATTACTACAGTTTTAAGTTACTTGATTTAAGCACTTATTTTTCCCTTTGATAGAGCTCTTTGAAATAATTTGGTAAAAATATGACATCTATCTGTCTATCTTTCTACATAATTAAAAAATTGTAAAAACATACAGGTGAAGATACAAAAGTTTTTGTTAAAAAATTTAGTAATGAGTAAAATGTAGTATTACAAATTTTACGAACTTATATGAAGACGGTTGGACCCAAATCATTGTTCTGACAAAAGGAATAAAGCTAAACTTTCAGATTTTTTTATTTGTTCTAATATGCCTGTAAGGCTAGTGATATTCTTTTGCTGTGTTCCCACCTGAATCTTATCTTGAATTGTAGTTCCCATAATCCCCAGGTGTCAATTATCAAGAGATAATTAAACCATGCAGGTGGTTTCCCTTATCCTGTTCTTGTGATAGTGAGTTCTCACGAGATCTGATGTTTTACAAGGGGCTTTCCCCCTTTTTGCTCTGCACTTCTCCTTGCTGCTGCCGCATGAAGGATGTGTTTGCTTTCTCTCCCACCAAGATTGTAAGTTTCCTCAGGCCTCCTCAGCCATGTGGAACAGTGAGTCAGTTAAACCTCTTTCCTTTATAAATTACCCAGTCTTGAGTATGTCTTTATTAGCATCATGAGAACAAACTAATATAGCTGAGTTGGACAAAGAATAGTTAATTGTAAAAATGTGACCGCATTATGTGAGGAGACTTAAAAGATAAGAATTTTACTAACAAAGTCCATACAGTGTTCTTTTGGTTTCAATTCCTTGCCTTGAAGACAAGAGTGTCATCTTTCCTTCTAGTATAGAGAGGTTGTCTTTACTTGGGAATTTCATCTTTTGTTTTTAAGAAACAGCATGAAGGTCAAAATAATTTTTTTGTAATCTACTGTTTTTCAACAGGGTTGACTTAGTCAATATGCCAGAAAATCTGAGGTTTTTCACAAAAAAGAGAGTTTAGCTCAGAGGGAGAAAGAGGAGGAAGTGTAGAAGGAGAGGGAAAGCCCCTGGGGAGGAAAGAACCTCAACTATCTTTTAGACAGTACTTTGCAGCAAGGTAATCTTTGAGTCCGGAATGCATTTTGGTGCCTCAAGATACCAAATGAGACATGTTCCCTATTTGGACTGTATGATTTTATAGCAATGGTCTTTTAGTTTATTTCTAAGAAAAACAAACTGTTTGAATGATCCCCATAGTGTTTTAGCATGCCACCAGCTGGAGTTCCAGAAGGGGGAATCTATCTTGGCTTGCCTTTCAACTTTGAGAACCCAAATGGTAAATAAACTCATTTAGGTAATTCAGTTTAATGCCAATTACACAAAACCAAAATAAAATCCAAGCGCACAAATGAACTGAAAGATAAAGTTTGTACTCACCAGGAAAGACAAGCTTTCTTTAACAGGAGGGGAATATAATCTCTCCTAAACAGAAGACCTGATAACCAGGATGGAGAAAATCCCTCATAAACAGGAGGCCTTATATCCAGCAGGTAGAAAATCCCTCATAAGCAGAAGTCCTCATGGATAGGATGGGGAAAGACTCCTCTTAAACAAATCCCTGAATAACTCAACCGAAAGAAAGAAAGAGGGTCTCACTGGGGGGAAAGAGGTACCTGGAAGAAGCAGTGGGTAGGCAAGAGGGGCTCAAGTGAGGGGATGACGTGACCCAGTTCCAGGGCTTGCTAATCTCTCTGAGGTGAGTCTATTTCAGAGTGCTTCTAAAGTCAAGCATGAAAGAGTCAAAAATATAAAGATGAATCTCCAAAAGATTTAATTTGGGAAAACAGAATCGCCTTTTTAGGTACATATAGACTGGGGCGATCTTCTATTTGTTAGAAGAACAGAGAAAAGATTGGGGGTTTATTAGAAAAAAAATGTGTATCATTTTGAAAGAAAACTAATTGGCGCTAGAGAAGATACTGAGAACTGGCAAACTGATTGGTGAGTGAGCATGTAAATGGTGACTGGCTAAAACGAGTCTTCAATCTTATTCTTCCTAAAACAATAGGGTAACTATAGTTAGTAATTTAATTATACATTTAAAAATTACCAAAAGAGTATATATAATGGGATGATTTGTAACACAAAGGATAAATGTTTGAGGGGATGGATACCTCATTTTCCATGATGTGACTACTATGCATTGCATGCCTATATCAAAGCATCTCATGTACCCCGTAAACATATACACTACTTATGTACCCACAAAAGTATTAAAAACAAAATGAAATAACAAAAAAACTAGCCTTAGAATCATGGCCATTCAGTTTAGCAGCTACAAGGTAGAACTCGTTTTGAGGTTATAGCAGGTCATTTTGGCAGCCGACTTTACAGACAATCCTTGGGCATGTGAGTTGTGCCCCAAATGTTTTTTTCTCCACTGGCTCCGTAACTCTAATTTAGTAGGAGCAAGATCACTCCAATTTATATTGTCAGTTTTTACAGTGGCCTCTATTGTTTATCTAATAAAATTTTCTGAATGGTTTGGTTAGCAGTTTCTGACATATTTTTATAAATTCCTTAAATGCTTTCTTTATATTCACAAGAAAATTAAAGAAGAAATATTAATTCAAAGACAATTTAAAATACAAGAATATAATATAGAAATAATATACTTAAAAATATAACAAACAAGTGAATTAATAAATTTAAAGTCCTGTTAGATAAAATAAAAGGTGAAGTAAGGTTAATCTGATATAAATCTTAACTTCTAATGAATACATCAGCATATTACAAGTTTTAGTGACAAAGTATTGCCACAGTCTATTCATAAGTATTTTTTTCTAAAGTAAATCCACAAACTATTGGATGTAGAGGAAAAAAATAATTTACGCAGTCTCATAGCCTTGTCCATTATATTTTGTAAAATTTATGCTTAAATATTTAAAAGATGACACAGTGGGGCCATGCTAAGTGACAAACTGTAGCTAAATCTTGATGTTTTAATTATTACAAATGACAACACAAATGGCATCCCCCTGAGATTGGTTGTTCATCTTTCTTTATGCCCTGCTTCAGACTGGACATGGCCAATTCACTCACTGTGTTATATATGTGACGTTATCCCTGATGTGCTCTGTAAAATGAAGATTTGAAGTCATCTCCGTAATCCCTGAAAGCTCCCGTTACTCTTACTTTTCGAGTATTTCCCTGACCTGTGTTTTAGGCCTACATTACCTGATTAATTGGCTCAATTTTTACCTTAGACGTAGATACAGGTTATGATGTATGATGAAGAACAAAATAACTTGACTTTGAATAAAACTCAAGATTGTAATATGGTGTAACTTATAGAATAATATGACTTGTAGTCCTTTTCCGCTTTAAGCATGTATGATGCTAACTAAAACATACTTGTAGTCCCATTTTTCTGTAGTGTACAGGAGAAGGAGACCCTAAAATTTGGGTAGTAACTAGTAATACCAAGAGAAGACCCATATTTAATCTTGTCTGCAAGACTGTATACCCCATCCACAGTTCACATATCATAGAAAAAACTCATAGCCTAGAATTTTCCCCAGAAAGAAGAAAGATAAAACCATAAAATCCCTGATCCGATGATTTCTCCATTTAAGAGTTAAGTTTCTGGCTAGTTAGGTTAAAAGTAATTCACATTTTATCGTGATTTACTTATGAAGAAAAAACACATGCTCACCATTGTTAGATAGTTAGACTCCCCAGGTATCCAGACTGAGTGATTTGATGCATAAAAGAATGTGGATGCAGATATGTTCTGAGTTTGTATGTTAATCTGCAAACAGATTTGTTTGATATGCAGTCCTTTTTCTAAAAAGGGAGACTTAGTAACAGCCATTATTAGAGGTTGTTGTTAGAATTAATTGCCACATGAGAAACCATAGGCCCTGAAGTCTATTCTTAGGATCTAATTTGTATAAATGTCTCTATGTACTATGGGAACTCATGTAGAGTAGCACTTGGTGGTGGTGTGAAAACTCTCTAGCTGTGCTAACAGACATTTCAGGGAAAAGAGATAGATTCAGATTCAGTGTTGATCCAATTTATTTAGATAAAAGTAGCACAACTGATTTCTGCAGAGCCCTAGATAGGTCACAGGTGGGAAGTCTGAAGATCATGGTTTTAAAGGGGCTAGGAACCAGACTAGCTCCAGGAAATTTATGCTGAAAGAGCTGTTTAGTTAATAATTTCATCAGGTCATTGCCGTTAAAATAATTAAGCTGTGTTTTTCCCTGAGCTTCTCTTCCGCTCTAGATTCCAAAATCCCAAAAGACTCTGATTAATTTATCTTAGTTTAAGCATCCATTCCTGATCTAGAAAGCCAAACACCATGATTGACCCTCCAAGACAGGTTAGAATTGGAGTGTGCGTATGTGTACGAGAGGGTGCCACATTTTCTCAAGGAAATCATGACCTTGAGATCAGAGTGAGAACAGGTCTGTACGTGGGAATGGTCCATATATGGGAATAGGTCTATACTCTTTATAAAAACGTCAGCAGATTTGAAAGTGCAAAAACTGTAGATAATCTAAAAAATGGATTTAATACTGTAATTTATTGCTTTATTGGTCAAATAGAGAACTAAGGAATGTCAAAGTTATGAACTGCCCTTGAGCATTATTAGGTAGGGGTATCTCTGATTTACTAACTCAGAGTGGAGAACACTTGAATTTGGAGATGTTTCTGGAGACAATGTAGCCAAAAAATTAGGAAATTTATTTATTTTTATTTGTTTATTTTTTGAGACAGAGTCTCACTCTGTCTCCCAGGCCGAAGTGCAGTGGCGTGATCATGGCTCATTGCAACTTCAAACTCCTGGGCTCAAGTGATGCTCCCGCCTCAGCCTCCCAAGTAGCTAGGACATAGACATGTACCACCATGCCTGGCTAATTTTTTTGTTGGTTTTTGTAGACATGGTGTCTCGCTATGTTGCCCAGGCTGAAGGAAATTTCTTAAAAGAGAAGAGGAGCTTCATGATGTCCAGATTGTAGGAGTATGTTTCCAGGCTTCTGGACAGGATATTTTACTTTTGAATGTCCTACTGTGCAAGGCTCTGTTCTAATTCATCTTACCATATTACATTTGACAGCACTCATGTTGAGAGTATAGTGAAGCTTTTTGTGTCCTTCAATTGAAAGAATAAATGTTAACCCAGAAGCCAAAAAACAGTAATTCATCTCCAGATAGCCCAATGGAATTGGAGTTCCAGAAACACAGAGTAGAGACCACGGCCAGCTACTGAGACTCTAAAGTGTAACTTCAGTTTGGTTAAATTCTTGGTGGAGAATATGGCATAAGAAAAAGGGTTATGGTTGTATAATACTGATTATCTTTGGTTTCAAAACATTTACTTACAAAATGATATTCAAGGGCATGTAATCACTGTGAAATTATAGAGTGTAACTTTCCAATCAAGCTGTATATAATCATCAAAGAAATAAGTTAAGTCAGTTTACTTTAGATCTATGAGCCACACTTGTAGGGAAAAAATGGATTCTAGTAGCAGCTTATCTTCCATGAACTCCAAGTTGACAGTCAAATCAGTAAACTTCCAAGTGGCCCACTTTCTTCAGCTGTGAAATCAATATAACAACCAGTATACCTAGCTCAGAAGGCTTTTGCAGAAAAAAATGAAGTAAGTCTTTCCTTAGCCTTTTTCTTAAAGGACAGGTTGATATTAAAAGGAATAAAAACACTTCGGGTATATTGTTTTTCATGATACTGCAATGTGATTTTTAATTTCAGCACTTTATAATTGGCTTCCTATAAACCACTGGTATTTTGCATTTGGTACCTGACATGGGGCATTGTTAAAAAATTGTAATGACAAAATAATAATGACAACAATAATTATTTGTGAGTTGTATTATTCTGTGTCAGCTCTGATAATCTCATTTACTCCTAAGAACAGTTTCAAAGCTAGCTGCTGAGGAGATATTATGATCTCCAATTTTAGAGATTGGAAAACTGGGCTGTGGAGACTTTAGAAAAGTTGGTAATTTAGTGCTTTTGACATCATACCCCTCAGAAGAAACCCACTCTGCTGACAGCCTGATCTCAGACCTCTAGCTAACAAGGTGACTCCTGTGAATGTTTAGAATTAAGAAAATACATCTGTTTTATAAGCCACTCTGCAGTACTATGACAGAAGCCCTAGAAAGCTAATACAGCAATGAAAGGAGCTGCCTTCCATTGTGTGCAATGACATGAATGATTCTATTGACTAGATCTTTGGATGGATGAAGCTAGACTAAGTACAGACTATACAAGTCTCTTTATGTAAATTTCACACACAAAGAAAACTAATTCATAGTGGTTTCCTTTAGTGTGAGAAGACTGTTATATAGGCTATAGAGAGACTTTCTGTATGCTGTCATATTCAATATCTTAACTATGTACTGCTTACAAAGGCGTGTTTACTTTGAAATAGTTTATTGAGTTGTATGTATTTTTATGATTTGTTTGTTTATATGCATGCTGCACATCAATACAGATGTGTATTGATGGTGAGATGTAGAAGGGGAAGAAATTGAAGCTAGAGGATTTAGAAGTCATACTTGACATTGTAAATAAATACCTCTGATGGAATATGGGACCTCACTGAGAGCACAGTGGAGCATTTGGCTTAGATGGGAGGAAAAGAATTTCTATACTTGCTGGGAAGACACTAGATACAGTTGATAGAATGAGGGCTTATAAAAAGTCTTCAGTTTCTACTTTATCAAAGTTTTCTTCTTTCCTTTATCTCAAGTAAAAATTCAGTGTAGTACTTAAAAAATACTGTCTTTGGCAGGCCTCTTTCCATTTTCCAAAATGCCTTTGAAACGCCATCTATTTCTCTGGCAAAGTCAGGGAGCTTTTTGGTCCATGTGACATGGCTCCTGTTGCTATGGTAATTGAATGTTTACTAGAGAAAATATTACCGGTTAATAATAGCCTGGATGGAAATAATAGCTACTGCTGGGTCTTCAGAGTTACACACCATCAATTTCCAATTTGCTGAAATAGGTGCAATTTGCTTTTTGAGTTTGAAAGTATTGCTTTTTCCAGGCCTCCAGGATCCTTCCCCAACACCATGTACCACAGGCCCACACCCACATACCCATATGCTTCTAAAGAATGTTCAGCTTGTCCAAAATGATGATAGAGAGAAGCTGTTGTTTTGGAGTCTTGTCATAATTTCAATAGTAGGAATAATGAATAAATTAAAAGGTTACTATTTATTGGCTTGGGTTAATAGTGCAATCAGAGAGAATAATCACAGAAAGAGAGGATAATTCATACTATTTCTTATACTCAGCCTTTTCCAAAATCTCATTTCCAAACAGCAAACCAACAAGCAGATGTGTTGAATTATGCTGTAAAAAATCATGTCTATGCATAACAGAAATGCCTTTCAAGGTATTCAACTCACTATCTCTCTGAGTCTGGACTATTCCTGCATTTGTTCATTGATTGATTGCTTCTTTCCATTATTCATTCATTCAGCAAATATGTATTGAACTGGTCACTAACCTAGCTCCTAGGGATATAGCCCCTGCCCCTTCCCTCAGAGAAGCCTGCAATATTTTGATGAATTTGCCCCTTCTAGCATCAGCTTTCCCACTGAATGCTGACAAAGAGAGCAGCTTGAGGGGACACAGCTCATTGCTCAGATTCCATGTCCTCCCACTCTCAGCCACCTTTCACCCACATGTTGGAAGCTGTGCGTAAGCATGGGGGTGTGCAGACTGATACCTAGGCATGAGGGAGGGCAAATCCCTCCTCCACGGTCAAGGAAACAGCTTCCCTGAGAGTCCTGGCTTATGCTTCCAGAAAAAAGCTGGAGAAACACTCGGCTACCATGACAACCAATTCTATTACTTTTTCTCCAAATCTATGAGGGCACTGAACCTGAGAGAGGATGTGAGGGGAGTCAATGAGCAAGCCATTCCTCCAGCAGGGCTACCACAGGCATTTGGCACCACCTGAGCCTGCCAGAAATCATGTAGGATCATGGGGAGGAGAATATATGGTGTTCATTTAAGAACATACATTATTTGTACTGTTTGTTTTATGACCTGTTTGTTAGACAAATAGTTTATGTGGTAGCTAGGGTTAAGTCAAGGAAACAGGTACTGGGAAGTATATTTTTTGTTCTAATAGGTGGAAAAATGAATGACTAGTTTCAAAATAGATCTTGGCTGCTCCGTATTTCTAAGAATGTATATTTCTATTTTGGTACTTTGCTCTTCAGAACAGGGGTCAGCGCTCTATGACTTGTGGGCCAAATGCAGCCAAGACCATTCCATTACATATTGTCTGTGGCTGCTTTATCCTTACAACAAAGTTTCATAGTTCAGAGACTAGACTGCAAATCCAAAATGATTTTTGCAGAAAAAGTTTGCCAACACTGACTTTAGAAGAATCCTTTGCATAGCTGGAATCATTAGGAGATATTTCTCCTATGATTAACATCAATGAGAAATATAATACATTTTGATCACTTTAATGTTTTAAAAATACATACGTATTAGCCTAATAATCTCTAACAATAGGTTTTCAGTTAGGTATTCTAAATCCTATTTCTTAGATGAGCTTACTTCTTAAATAAAGGAGAGGTGAAGTGATTTCCTTGGCTTTCACCCTGAGGAACCAGCACCAGCCTCTCAATGTCATGAATCTAAAGGCATGAGAGTTCCACTTTCTGGCTTCACACTAGAGCTGAGAGTGGAAGCTCATCTAAAAAAATTTACAAAGTGCTGAGAGGCCTTTTGAACCCCCAGAAGTGCAGCCAAAATCTCAGCATTAGCAATTCATTCCTATAGATCAACAAGTTCTGATTTTAAGGTATAAAATGTCTCTGGCTGGGTGAGCATGCTAAGCCTAACTCTAAGTCACTTGGGTTTTCAGATGAAGTCTCCTAAGGGAATTTCCTTCTTCTAACAAGAAGATATGCCGCTCTGTAGGAATACGAACTGCCAAGAAGATGGGCAAAGTGATAGGTGCAGAAGGAAATATTTCTGAGCTTGGCCAGAACACTGGCTGGGGTTGGGGGGAAAGCGTGGGTGGCTCTGGTGTGGGCATTTGGCATCGAGAAGGGCAAGAATCAAACTTTTATGTGTGCCAAATTTACTCATCTCCTTATTCACAATTTCTAACTCTAATTGGTGCTATAGTGAGAAGGGCGGTATGTAGGCAAATAGATTGTGGGTTTCATTTATTTTTGTAATTCTTACATTCCTATTATCTTGCCTTTGCTGCCCTATGACTGACCCTATGTTCCATCTCACAGTTGCAGCGGTACTTGTAGTCTGGGGTGCTGACAAGCTTTCTCATAATGATAAATTTGGTTTATTGAGAACTCTAGAATCTCACCACTAGAGTGTCACTGGAGTAAACTTCTGGATTCTAAATATTCTCTGCAGACTGTAAATTTTGTATATAGCACGAGACAAAGAGACATGGGACAGCAGCAAATGTCAGGATCACATGGTTTCCAGTTAGAATGTAGTGATATTTTGTATCATACACTGTGTTCTCTGCTCAAAGATACCTGTTCTTGAGAGTGAGAAGAAACTTTGCACGTTTCTTTTGTGCCATGTAATGAATAATCAAGGGTAGACACTGAGTGTTGTTAGGAAGAAACTGGAATTGTGATTCCTTTTGTTGGTGGCACCATCTTGACAAAGCGAAAACAGCATGTTTTTCTGTTTCACTTTTTGGTGGATGACAGAAAATGGTGTTCAAACTCGTAGGTATGTGATAGGAAAACTTCATTAAAAAACTTTCTGTAGGCCAGGTGCACTGCCTCACACCTGTAATCCTAGCACTTTCGGAGGCTGAGGTGGGAGAATCACTTGAAGTTAGGAGTTTGACACCAGCCTGGCCAACATGGTGAAACCCTGTCTCTACCAACAAAATACAAAAATTACCTGGACATGGTGGTGCATGTCTGTAATCCCATCTACACAGGAGGCTGAGGCAGGAGAATTTCTTGAACCCAGGAGGTGGAGGTTGCAGTGAGCCGAGATTATGCCATTGCATTCTAGCCTGGGCAACTAGGAAAAAAAAAAAAAAAAAAAAAAAAAAAAAAAGAAATAAAAATAAAAAAAAATTTCTGTAAATAATGGATTTGAAATATATGCTCTGAAAATATGGAATGAACTTGGTGAAAAGGTTAATTAATAAATTTTAGGACATTTCCAATTAAATAGCGATAAAGATCCAGATATCATACATGAAACTGATTAATCATTGCCTTTCTATAACTGTGCCATCTGACTGTGATGTTTGGAGAACTTTATTGATGTGTGGGAATCTTCCTTCATGTGGTAGAGAGTTGATTGCACTGGAACAGGGACTCTGGGTTGCATCTCTGTTCTTACTCCTAACTGGACATCTTTAGGTAAAACATTGTGTTTTCCTTGCTTGATTTTTATATCTGTGCATTGAAAAGACTGAATTAGATGACTTCTAAGTTTTCTTTCACCTCAGAACATAATTCTCTGCTCCGTTTTGGCCATGGACTCTGGTCAACATGTTTTATTTATTTATTTATTTATTTGTTTTCACTCTGTCACCCAGGCTGGAGTGCAGTGGCATTATCTTAGCTCACTGCAGCCTCCGCCTCGTGGGTTCCAGAGATTCTCCTCCTTCAGCCTCCCTAGTAGCTGGGACGGGCATGCACTATCACACCTGGCTAATTTTTTGTATTTTTAGTAGGGATGGGGTTTCATCATGTTGACCAGGCTGGTCTCAACCTCCTGACCTCAAGTGATCCACCTTGATTGGCATCCCAAAGTGCTGGTATTACAGGCATGAGCCACCACATCTGGATGTATTTTCTTTTCTTTCGATCCTTTGATGTGTCTTTTTAAAAAATCTGACCCATTAAAATTATTTTGTTTTGGATTTCTCATCTTTCAATCTTTTCTTTCTAGTTCTTTTATTCTGCATGTTAGAATCTGGGCTTCATGAAATTTGAGGATGCAAAGGTTAGAGTCTCACCTCTTATTCAAAACATCCTTGAGAGATTTCTCATCTGATTTTTCTTGTTCACCTCCAGGGACAGAGAGACTGTTACTTCTGAAGCTCAATGCATTCATGTTGGCTTAATTTGAATTATGTCAAATATGACCAAAATTTTGCATGAGCCTCTGACACATTAGATTTACTTAAGAGTGCAGCTATTCTATTATTTTTAAACCGATTTATTTGAGTAATGTAATAGGCTTATTGCCTCTACAAGAGTATATCACACGATTCCAACCAAAGCTTATGAATCATTATGATTTCATCAAGTTTGGAGAGAAGGAATGATTGGTGGTTTGAAGCAATGCCAGAAAAATCACAAAACCCATAGCTCTGTTTTTAACATTTGTGAAAGTGTTACATGTACAATTTTGCTTCACAAAATGGGAGAGAAGGAAAGAGGAAGGGAGGCAAAGAGAACGAACTGGCTTAGCAATAACAGTGCACTGCACAGTATAATGAAGGGGAAGGTGATGTTCCAGGCTGCTCTGAAGAGTCCATTTGGAGTGAGATGTCCACTTTTAGCACTATTACATATGAAGTAAGTACATCACATAGATTTGTCTTACATAATATTCCCTGCTTTCTTCCAGTTGTCTAGAGAGCATAGAATGAGATGGTGTCAAGTCATACACCCACAGTTACGTATGAACATTTAGCCAAGGAAAGGTTGGTGGCTTGGAAGCTTGTTTTATAACATGTACAGGGTTCAATTCTGCCTTCTGAGAAAGTTTCCTCAATACTGAATCTGGATTTCCCTAGGATATGAAATCTCAACAGCAGTGTACACACATCAGCAGTGGTCAAACTCTTGATAATAAAGCCTTGAAGGGAAGACAGTGGCCATCTCGAAACTGATTTTAGTCCCAAGAGTTGCTAGGGAGGAATTCTGTCATGTACAAAGAGGCTGGCTGCATGAAGTTAGCATGTGATTCATTCCTGTAGATCATTTCAGCCACAATCTTTCATTTAAAATGCATCATTTAATCTTCTGTTACTATTTGAATTAAACTTTTTCAAATAATAATAGAAGTCGATCTAGTTTTACTATGGGAAATCCAGGCCCAAGGTCAGAAGACATTTATCTTCTTTTCTACAAAACATATAGGTATATGCATTAAAATGTCTATCAAGGAAAGGAAACAATATTGGTTCCAATAATCAATAAAATCACAATTCAGAAGAATTAAAGGTCATGGAAGCCTGCAATTTTTGCATTAGGCCTTGAGAAACAAGCAGATAGGAAGACACAGGGCAAAGGTATCCATGACCTTAAACTCTGATTTATTTCAAGTTTAGCTGACTTGGAGCCTGTTTCAATTCTTCCTATTCTACATTTGTCCCACAAATGTTTCCTTTATTAAAAATATGGAAAGCATCTTGGCTATATATATATGTAGGAGAGGGTGGTGGAAGATTGCATTTCCAGAGGGTTTTTCTTTTTTGTCTTTCAGTATTTTGCAATCCATGTTATAGTTATTAAGAGCTGATATGCCAATCTCATTTACTTTGAAAGTAGGGCTATTTAGAATGCTCATCTTCACATTTAGACAGATTTTTTTGGGGGGCCGCCCCACTTTGCGATTCCAAGACATAAGAATTTCAAATAAATGCATATACAATAATTTTAGAAAACTGTTTTCAGCAATCAATCTATAAAACAGATATCTTTTTTTCTGTCACAATTTCCTATTATGTTTTCAAATTTTTCATCTCAAGTGAATGTTTTGATTACTTCAAAGTTGAAAAATGAGGAATTTAAAGTAGATTGATGATTTGATTTGTTGGAGTTTAATAAAGGCTTCCATATGACTCATCACATTTTTTTTTTTTTTGAGATGGAGTCAACTTCTGCCTCCTGAGTTCAAGAGATTCTCCTGCCTCAGCCTCCTGAGCAGCTGGGATTACAGGTGCGCTCCACCATACCCGGCTAAGTTTTGTATTTTTAGTAGAGACGAGGTTTTACCATGTTGGCCAGGATGGTCTGTTTTATTGTTTTGGAGATTTAAAGTTAAGAATTTGGAGAAAAACTAGAGATTTGAATTATTTCCAGGCAAAGATTCAGATTTTCTCTTGTTACTACTCTATTATATTGACTTTTGGCATGTGATGGCCATAAATGGGAAAAGAAAAGATGTAGAATTCATAGCCCTTAATTTGAGCTCATATGAATCATTTTCTGTGCTAACTAGCATTTCTCACTTGGGAGGGATATAGACTTGTTTAGAAGAAAGCAGCTCCAGAGATTCACTGATTTTAGCCCTTCAACTTTTTTCTGTATCTGGGCATTTATTTTTAGTTTTCTCTTTTTAGGACTGTCTCTAAACTGAGGATCAGATCAAGAAATTTTCTTTCTGTACCTTTTGCCATCTGGGACAGACTATTTGCATTTTCACCCCTCATTCAAATCTCAGCTGGGACCATTCATTGTTTCTGCTTTATTTTAGGTCATTCACCTTCTTGTGTGTGTTCAGCAAGTACTTAGAACTCTGAAAACCATTGGGGCAAGTAGGGTCTTTACAGAGACAATGAAATTATAATTAGGCCTCTTTTTTTTTTGGACACAGAGACAGACACACACAGAGGGAAGACCATGTGAAGACACAGGAAGAAGACAGACCTGTCACTGGCATCAGGCATCTATAAACCAAGGAATTCCAAGGATTGCCCATGACCAATGGTAGCTAGGAAAAGTCAGGAAGGTTTTCCCTACTGGTTTCAGAGGGAGCATGCTCCTACAGACTGTACCCTTTGGAGGGAGACTATCCAGTGAGATCTGACTTCAGGCCCCTGGAGGACAAGCTCGTCATGGTTTAGGACTTCCCCTTTGTAAGCACTCCTAACTCAATACTTTTGGAAAAAAAAATATGACAAAATTTACTTAATAGGAATTACCAAGCTGGCTTTGTAATGGGCATGTTATGACCAAGAGTTCTGCTCTCTCCCCAGCCCTCCCTGGAGGCTCCTCATTATTCAGTCACCAGAGAAGGATACGGGGAATACTTTTCCCTTCTGGGCCTGCCCACACCACTTCTGCTCCTGTCCTTTGTCACACACTTGCCTCTTAGATTCCCTTTTGTTTTGAAGCCACTTGTAGATTTTCTTTCCCAAAGTCATCCTGAGTCGTCTTCTGATGCCTGTTTCTTGATCATTCCAGGTACCTGCATATTTCTTCACTATATCCTCAGTGTTCATTGGTGAACACATTCACTTTCTGCCTAGAGGCCACATTTCTCCCTCTTCTATGCACCTTCTGGAGCCTTCAGCACCTGAAACAAAATTTCAAAGCAGAAGTACTTTTATGTTTTTATCTGAGCTACAAATCAAGTTTACTGTGCGTTCCATTTGCAATCTCTCTTCTCAATTTGAATGTGCAGGTGGAATCAACTGGAGAGGTTGGTGAAAAGCAGCTCTGAGTTATTAGGTCTGGCCTGTACCCCACCATGTTCCCAGGGGCTGCAGATGCTGCTGATGCCAGGACCACACTGTGAGCAGCAAGGCTTTACAGTGCTTTATTTTCATTCTTTGGAAGCTGTACTAGTTTCCTGGGGCTGCCATGGCAAAGCACTACAAACTGGGTGACTGAAAACAAATTTATTGATCCAGAGGCTAGAGGTCCAAAGTCAAGGCATCTGTAGGAGCATGCTCCCTCTGAAACCTGTAGGGAAATCCTTCCTGCCTTTTCTTAGCTTCTGTGGTCACCAGCAATTCTTGGAGTCCCATGGTTTATAGATGGCTCACTCCAGTCACATTTCTGTCTTCTCCCCATGTGTCTTAACATTCGCAATTCACATTCACAACCTTCCCTCTGTGTCTGTCTCTGTCTGAAGAAAAGAAATCTAATTATAACTTTCTTGTCTCTGTAAAACCCTATTTGCAAATAACATCACATTCTGAAGGACTGAAGGTTAAGATTTCAAGCATTTCAACATATCTTTTTGGGGGCCCACCATTCAACCTGTAACAGAGACCTATTTTCTTTCTTTATAGAATGTGTAAGACTTTCTTTTTTCTTTTCTGTTGTTTTTTTTTTTTTTTAATAGAGTTAACTATTTTGATCAACAATTGAAACATGGGAAACTAAGAGTCTTTATAACAGGCCAGGAAGTAAAGCAAACATCTGGAATCCTTAAGAAAGAGACAGTAAAGGAGGACTTTTAAAAAAGACCTTTTCTTCTAGAGTATAAAAGTAGGAAAAGCATTGACTTTTGAGAAAGCCAGTTCTAAAATTCAAATCTTGACTTGTCACTTATTAGTTCTGAGATTTTGGAGGCAATCTACTTGCTTCTGCTCAACTTGTGTTTCCTCATAAGAAACATGAGTATAATGATATTCATGATTGAGATGATCAGTAAATCATCCAAAGCGCCTTAGATTCCCTTTTGACATTGAGTACGTGTGATCATTATCTTTGTAGTGTAAGTTTGCATTCTGAATATCCAGTTGGAACTGTCAGCATTATTTAAACCGGTCACCCGGTGGGCCTTCCAGGGCTACGAAGTCACCTTTCAGGCATCAAATTCTACCTCCTCCTCTTCTCCTTAAACCACAGCAGTAGTTCAGAAATGCACAAAGGACAAAGGGACTGCATTTCATTTACTTTCTGTGTAATTTCCTATCCTAGATTTTAAAGAAAAATACTGTTTTTTCATATGTCTCTATATTTTAATGTATATCATAACTTTTTCTTGTTGCATTTCTATTATTTTTTTTAAACCAAGAGATATTTCCATATTTTGGTTGTGTATAAAGATGTATGTTTGAAATGTGGGGGCTTCTAAAATGAATCCTCACTGTAATGGGGTCATTTGCCTTGGTGTTTGGGTATAAAAAATAAAAGGTCCTATTTGTTACTAGTCTAATATTTCAATGCTCATTGCTTTGCCCTTTTTTTTAAGAGAGAGATTTTCCAAAGTTGAGTTTGAATGAAATGGACACTGGTTAAGGATAGTGTGTGATAGTTGCAAATCTATTTGTTTTCTAGGTGTGTGCGTCTTATGCTGCAAAAGTAAGAAAATACATAATGCTTAGGCTTGGTTCAGCTTTCAAGTTGAATCTGGAACAAGTATTGCTTACTTCTCATACGCCAACTACACTGGAAGCTTCCATACCCAAACAGTAGTGGATGTGATAGTGGAAAATTTTATCCTCATATTTTTGTTAACAATAAGGCGGGCATCATTCCCGACCTGGCCTATTATTATAGGTTCATATAAAACTACAGTGAACTAAGAGGATAATGTTGTATATGAGTTGAATATGCAGGCAATACACATAGATGCAATGTGCATAGTCATATATTTCTGTATTATTTTATAGTTGCAAACAAAATAACTTGTTTTTAAGGAAGAAAGGTGTAACTTTTTTTTTGAAGATTACTTTTTCCCACAAACCAGCTAGTAAAGGGTGGAGGAGCCTAAAAGCCAATTAGAGAAAAAAAAGAGCAATGCTCAACAAGGGTTTTCTTAAAGTCAAGAGAAATGTAATTGTTTCTCAAGTGAAGTAGGCTGACAGGAACGAGCAGGATATTCTGAATGCTTGCATCTGGTTTGATTCAAATGGTTTCATATCCGTGAAGTTTCAAATTAAAATAAAGCTCGTAGCGAAATGAAATGCTATTTAAACCATGTGAACTGGAGCCAGTGAAAAAACGCATTCTCATAACCGCAATGTGTGAAGTTCTGCTTGGTAAGTCATTTTTCACGGAAGGTATGCAAAATTAAACCAGATACACCTGCATGCTTGGGTTAATTCTTGGGGTAAAGTTAGGCCAACCATTCTCATCTAGTTTCTCAGTCCAATTCACTCAATTTCGTGTCTTCTCTTTATGGAGCATCTGCAATGTGTGAGGTAGCCCCAGAGGTGCTACAGTGGTAGTATATATTGGTTCGTGCCCTTGAGGGGTTTACACTCTAATTATAAAGATGAAAACACATGTCACATGTTTTTGTGTGCTAGACTGATTTATTGAGTACTATCGAGGCTGATAGAAGAGGAAAAAGAAATAGAATTGGTTGCATATCTTCTTAAGCCAGAAAGCTAGAAACAGATGGCTCTTCAGTGACAAATGGGGATTACTACAGCTGTGAAAAGCCTACACTATTGCTTTGTAAAGCTTTGGGGAGAACTCTTTCATAGTCAATCACAAAAGCTGTCTAAATGAAGAATTGCCAAATAAGTTTTATATGCCTATATTAGTCAGGGTTCTCCAGACAAACAGAACCAATTGTACATGTGTATATAGGGAGAGGAAAAGATTTATTTAAGGGATTTTTTTCATGTGGTTGTGAAGGCTTGGTAAGTCTAAAATCTGCAGGGTGAGCTGGCAGGACGGAGACCCAGGGAAGAATGCTGTCTAAGCCAAAGACAAAAGGAATTCTGTCACTGGCAGAATTCTTTGTAGCTTAGGAAAGGTCAGTGTTTGTCCTGTTAAGGCCTTCAACTGATTCGATGAGGCTCACCCACGTTATGGAGGATACTTCTTATTCAGTGTTCACCATTTAAACATTGATCTCAGCCAAAAATCACTCCCATGGAAACATACAGAATAATGTTTGACCAACTATCTGGGCACCATGGCCCAGCCCAAGTTGACACATAAAGCGAAGCATC
This sequence comes from Cebus imitator, assembly GCF_001604975.1. Classification (NCBI taxonomy): domain Eukaryota; kingdom Metazoa; phylum Chordata; class Mammalia; order Primates; family Cebidae; genus Cebus; species Cebus imitator. The sequence goes on along the minus strand of NW_016107453.1, from coordinate 2,863,355 downwards.
ACATAGACACTGATGGATCTGGAGTGCATCTGGGAATATGCTGTATCAGTGAAGACCAGACCCCATACAAGGCCTATAGAAATCCCTGCTTAGTTTTAGCAGGAGAGTATTACAATTTAGGCCTTACATTTGCTAGAAGATAGCACCCACAAGGGTAAGTGACAAAAAGTAATGTAAGAATAAAATACTGGTGAGGTATCTCAGGAAACCAAAAAGGGATCACAGTATGGAGCTACTCTGATCCCACGGGAGCTTCAGCTCAGTCAGTACCTTTTCAGCTTGTTTCAAAATGTCAAGACCAAGGATGGGTATAGCTCGGGGCTAGGTTCTCAACCTGATGACTGACATCTGTTGCACCAATCGTCATGACAACCTAACAGCTCTTACTCTAGTGAGCAGGGCATAGCCCTCTAATTTTTTGGTAGAGGAAATTGGAGAGAGAGTCTCAGCTTAGTGGTGAATAGATGAAAATTGGAGTCAAGTAGAGAATCAGCTCACCACCTGTTAGAGTTGACTCTACACTTGGCCACTTTTAAACCTCAAAGAGTTATTTACCCTTCTCACCACCTTCCAGTCTCTACTTTATACAATTATGCAAAAACACCAAAGACATATCTGGACTCTCCGGGGCTGACACCATTTTTGGCAATCCAATTTAAATTTTTTCACACTTTCTTTCACTTTCTTCCTTCCCGTTGTACCCCTTGTCCTTTCCAAATGATGGTTTAAGGAGATTCTTTTCCTAATTAAATTTTCCTCTAAGAATTTATTCCTATTTGACATGCTATTTATCTTAGTAATTTTATTATTTTTCCCCTGTGGTCTTTCTATTACTAGTATGAAAGCTCTATGAAGGTGGAGATTTTTGTTTGCTTTGAGCACTGTCTTATTTTCAGTGCTTAGAGCAGTGCCTAGCACATAGTAAACACTCAATAAAGACTTATTGGATTAATAATTAAATTATTTCTCTGGTTGGAATATAGCCAGTATAGATTGGTAGAAATTTCTCCAGGAGGACATAGTGCCCTTTGGGAAGCAGAAAATTTGCCTGGTAGCCAAGCTTACCTATGTAGTACTTGGAGAGATTCAGGAAAATTGAGTCAGCTAATCTTTGAATACTAGGACTACTCTCCCAAAGAACCCAAATTCATGATGCAAATCTGGTTTCATCTTGTTTGGGATGGCCCCTTGATGGAGAGTAAATTGTCTCTGGGATGACAACAGAGTCTTTAGGTGAAGAATAAATCAGATTACAAAGCCAACATATTAATTAGTTTTTCCTTTTGCCCCTTTCAGGTTGACAGACTTTTTTTTTCTTCTAAAGGGAGATGTATATAATGCAAACAAAGGCAGAAGTTGTCTTCACCATATTTCCCCTCCTGTCATTTGTAAAAGCCAAAGCCCTACTAAGAGATTGCGATAGGCATCCTGAACAGAGAATGAGAGGGGTAGATAAGAGGGGAGACTTTCGGTGAGTGGGAGTAGAGGGGTAGGGAGAATTGCCAAGAATTGAAAGAAACTGGGAAGTAGTGGTTTCCAGAGAGAACATGGACCCAAGCCCTTCTTGTTGGTGTTGCCCTTAGGTAGTGTACCCTAGAGACTGAATCTCAAACAGGGACTGAAATAAGAGTCACTATACCACCAGCAAGTGGAAATCACGAATCTCATTCATAGCTATAAAGGGCAGATGGTGAGAGCCATCTTTTCCATTTTAAAGAACCCCATTAGCATCTTTGATTCTGGATCTGCCCTGCAGTGGTAGAGAGGCAGGTAGATAGATAAGCTCTCAAATTGGGTTTTAGCTTGAGAGGGTTCTTGCCTTCATTCAGGAAAGAATTCAAGGGTAAACCAGTGGTGCTGGATAGTAATCTTTTATTGAACTGGAACTGTTCCTTGCAGAGCAGAACTCATAGACATTGTGCCTAGAGCCATGAGCTGTGCTTGTTGGCTGTTGGAAACTCTATAGCCACATATGTGCACTTTCAATTACATGCAAAACAAGGGGTGAGTTAATGCAAATTGAGGGGCAGGACAGAAATTTTTAGGAAAGAGGTGGTAACTTCCTGGTCATTGTCATGGAAAGGGCAGTAGCTTCCAGGTGGTTGCTGTGGTGGCACTGGTGAAAGTGTCTCATGCTAATGAGCAATGAGGGCAGCTAGGGACCACTTTCTTGTCCATCTGCTGGTTCTTGGTGTTTTTTTCACTTCATCCCATCAGAACCTAAAAGTAAGTCCAGCTGGTTTTCTACCTCAGTAATGGCTTCAAGGTTGTTTGGGCTTGACATTCTCATAATCTCTGTGGATTAGGGACTCTGAGGCAGATTAAATTAGAGCAGAAGTTTTTTGAATACTGGATTTAAAGCTTAAAAAATTTAAAGTTAAAAAAGTTGGGTTTGTGGACTGTGATTTGTAGCTACCATATTTATAAGAGTATGCAGAGAAAAAGTACTAAGGAAGAAAAAAGAGCAAAAGGATGTCTTGAATGTGGGCATCAAGAAAGACTGTATAAAGTCGTTAACTTCAGAGTTAGATTTGAGGGCTTGGCAAAATGAGTACATTTCACAACAGCTCATCCTCTAAGAGTGGAAATTTCGGCCTTTTACTGCAGTCTTAGCTTGTCTTTTGCCATCCTGACTTCTTCCAAGCAATAGATGCCTACAGGCCATGCATCCTCCATCTCCCTCTTGCCTCTGTGTCTCTCTTCAACTGCTGCGCCTCCCAACGGTGTTCATGGTGCTCTGCTGTGTGTGTACTTTAACCTGCTATGTTAACATACACAATTGTTGAATTTGCAGAAACACACATTCTTCTTTCTTTTCTTCTTCTTCTTCTCTTCCTTCCCTCCTTATTTGATGAGTTTAACACGTCTCTATTTTAAAAATATCTCTCCTTTCCAACTTAGACATCAGATTTCAGCACTCAGTGCAACTAGAACCCTATAGCAGACTTGCAAATATATCTACACTTATATCTTAAAATAAAAATGAGTCATAAATACACTCATATTTTAAAAACCTAAGATATGTTATTATATATACAGATTTTAAATACACTGAATAATTTTTTTTAAGGCCACTGCAGAGGCAGTTTTACCAAAAAATTATGTGGGGTGGGTGGTAAGGAATCAAAGGAAACTGAAATTTAATGGTTACCTCTGTGTTGGAGACTTTGAGCCATACAATTTAAAGCAGAAAAAATACACAGTTTTACTTTAAAATCTTGATTGTAGAAAACTTATTGATTACTTTGCTTCAATGTTCTTCAGAGCTTTTGAGACTCATTTGTCTTCTTATCTTCAATCGCTCAGTATTTTCACATTGTTACACAGCTTTTCCCTCTTTCCATACTTAATATATATTTTTTTGTGCTATTAGGAAGATGCCTCCCCTTTCTAAACAAAGGAAATAATTACTTTCACAAAGACTTTGGTTTCCACTGTCTGCGAAAGTCTGACCGGCAGACCCTGACTCAATGATGGATGAATGAATGCACTCTCACACCATTACACGTGGGCTAGGTGTGGATGTTGGCTGCTTTCAGAGGACAAAATGCAACCAATTGACCCAGACCCTCTGTCCATCACACATTTATTCCCTCAATATTTTACAACAGAGGTTCTAAGTTAACACAGTTGTGGATAATTAACCTGGTTAAGAGAATGGTTTTAGGACTGTCAAAAGCTTTAGGTTGTGGGGGGAAGAATAAATACTATTAACAGATAACAGATAATTCCCCTTTGATCTTCCCCAGAAATACCACCCAGCACAAAATTAATCTGAGTGAACAGAGTGGAGACAAATGGGTGTGGGGTAAGGCCTTTTGATCAGTCTCTATCTTTTTCCTGTGCTTATGTTAGCGAGGTAGCTGCCTTCACCCTGCCTCAGTGAAACCTTTGGCCTTCCAAAAAGTTTGAGATTACAGTCTGTAACTTTTCCTAAATATTTTCTGTAATATTTTGCCAACCAGCCCAAGTGAATAGCAACAGAATTTGACATGAAAACAAAACTTGTTTTTGATTTTATTTTTTTAACCTGGAAAGCTCTACTCTTTCCCCGCAACCAGCCTTTAACCACTTTAAGACTTTCTATTTCAAATATCTTCGTTAATCTGTAATTTGATATAAGAATATCTGTTTGTGCAAAATTCTACAAGACTCTCTAAAATTATATAAAATTTGCATAGTATGGCCATTGTTCACTCTATGATACACTTCAGGTGAAATAATCATCTTTAGCAAGGGAAAAGGCATTCTGCAGCCAAGCACATAGCAGAAAGGTCAAGAACATGGGAAGAAAGTTAAGGTTCTTTGGTGTTCAGTCCCACATTTTGTCCCTTTGACCAGTCTTCATTCTTGCTGCTGCCTCTCATTTTATGCCAACAGCCCTTATATTAATATTTGCCATGTAGAATAAACGGAAAAGGGTTGAATAAATCATCTAGGGCTCATTAGTTTCATGCAGTATGTAAGTAAAAAAATAAGATCCTGAGCTCACATTGTTAACTTTTTTTGTTTGTGTGTATTTATGGTTCACTCTACTCTTTAAGGAAAAAAATTCTTCTCTGTGCTCTATTACGATGATAAGAGTGTTTTAATCACATTAGTTGCTACTTGAATTAAATTACTTTCTCTTAAAGTGCTTCTAAAACTTTAATGTATACATGAATCCCCTGGGCATCTTGTTGAAATGCAGATTCTAATTCAGTAAACCAAGAGTAAAGCCTAAGATTCTGCATTTTTAATAAGCTGCCAGGTGATACCAGTGCTACCCTTCTTTGCACCACACTTTGACCAGCAAGATTCTCAAAAGGATTATTGACATTGATGATAAATGGTATTTTGGAAGAGAAAACAGGACAAATACTCTGAATACAATTAGAAGAGTAGAAGAATAATTAGAAGAATAGAAAACATTACCAATCTTGGAAGCTGGTTTTATCACTAGCAATAATTTTGCTGGAATCTTTCAAAGGATGTTTATGTCAGGTTTACCTGAAGGTGAATTCCCAAACCCTTAAATTTGATGAGCTCAGCTCCATCCAGTCCCTGGGCCAATTTTCATTAATCTGGGAAGAATTAGGGAGGTTATCGTCACACATGATTTGGGACTGGTGTGAGACTTGCTTCCTTAAATAAAATATTTGCTGTGCCTAGGGTGAGCCCATATATCCCCTGAGTTATACATTTTCCATCCACCCATCCCTCTTCAACCACTCTGGCTACAGGTATAGTTTGTGTGAATGGGACCTGAGTGTGTTCTTGATCCTTCTTTTAGGCTGTGTTCTCTGATTCCCAGCCCACTTTTCTGGGACTGCTAAACAACTCTTAAAATCCTTTTCCACATGAGGATGGGACATACATCCTGTCTTTATAGTCCATAGCCCTCATGAACCACTGTGAAAGAGCCCACCCACTCCAAGTAGAATTACTGCCTCTACCCATGAAATCCAAGGGACAGATAAATTCTCATTGTATCAGTCAGAACAAATGGAAACAATTCTGAATATTAACACCAAGAATGATTAATTTGTAGAAATTGACTACATGGATGGCAAAGAGAGTAGATACCAAATGGAATGGGGAGCTAACCAATGTATTAGTTATTACAGGGCTGGATAAGGCAGTTTTGCCAGACTCCAGGAATAGAAGGGCTCAATAGAAGCTAGAACCACAGCAGAGGGCATGGGAGCTTGGTGAAGATATAGCCACTGCTGGGTACTCTGCCTAATACAGAGGGGAGCTTGGAGATTACTCAGGCTTTTCCCTTTCCTCCATCATCACATCTCCCAAGGATTCACCCTGTTGGCTGAACTGAACAAAAAGCTAGAAAGTCAGATACTTAGATCTGGGATATGCAAACTACAGAGTGGACCCCATCTGCTGTGTTACAGAACAGAGTTGGTTTGTTGCGGCTAAAGGAGAGGAAGGAGAGCAAGGCATTGACCCACAGGCAGATAGTTCTGTAAATATATGCACTCAGCAGACCATGCTGTCCTGGAGGTTAACATCAGTGCAGATCAAACTCAAGCCCTCTTTTCCCCATAACAGTGTGACTATTAGACTGTTCAGTATCTCTCTCAGTCAGCCCATAGCTAAGAAAATCTCTCTCAGCCTCAGCCCTGCTGCTCTCCCCTCTCTCTGACAGCTCAGCATAGTAACACAAGCTTGCCTTGAGCCAAGGTCACATGAGTTATGACACATGATGCAGAAGTAATTTCTTGAATGTTTATTTCCCACACTGTTGATGAAATATGAAACCATCTTTTATTTCCCCTTTTAAATCTGAAAATCTTAGGTTGTCATAAAATTCAGAATGTATGAGGCTGTTCTGAAATTCTATAAAAGGCATTTTTCTCCCTGCTTCTATTTTTTTTCTTTTTTTGTACTAGAAACTCAGGAGACTCTGATATTTCGTATTGGTTACTTTACTCATAAATAAGATGAGGTGTAGTTTTGGAGTTGGGCAATAAAATATGGCTAGATTCGCATTTTGGAGAAATGTGATCAAAATATTTCCCAAGTAACTCTTCCAGCAATAAACAATGCTACTTTGGCAAATTAAATTGAAAATTAAAAAAAAAAATTCATTCTGACTATATCTAGGTAAAAATATATCTTCTTTTCCAGTTGATGAGTTATAATTTTCGTTAGTTAAATGCATGGGAATTGTTACCTGTTTTGCCTGAAAGCATACACTTATTTTATATTATTAAAAATCATGCAGATAATTTAGTGCCCAAACTGAATTCCTCAGAATAAAGATATGGTGAAGTGAGGCATTACATATGTTAGCTCTGAATAAATTAATGAATAAATAAACACATTTTTAAACTCTTGCATTTGTGTTGTTCATGAAGAAGTGTATTTAGTCTAGTTAAAAAACCTTAAAAAACAACTGCAATATAAATATGTATTTAGCAGAATAAAAAATGACTTCAACTTTTAGATTCAGGGATACCTGTGAAGGTTTGTTACATAAGTATATTGTGTGATGCTGAGGTTTGGGGTGCAAATGACACCATCATTACCCAGGTAATAAGGAAAGCACACAATAGTTAGTTTTCCCACTCTTGTCGTCTTCCACCTGTCTTCCCTCTAGTAGTTTTCAGTGTCTTTTGTTGCCATGTTTATATTCATGAGTACCTGATGTTTAGCTCCCACTTGTAAATGAGAACATATAGTATTTGATTTTCTTTTCCTATGTTAATTT
>NW_016107453.1:2828195-2856132 GCF_001604975.1 Cebus imitator | reverse complement strand
TGTATATGTTCTACATTTTCATCATTAAATCCACCATTGATGGACACTTATGTTGACTCCATGTCTTTGCTATTATGAATAGTGCTGTAATAAACATACAAGTGCATGTGTCTTTTTGGTAGAATAATTTTCTTTTGGCTTTATACCCAGCAGTGGGATTGCTGGATGCAATGGTACTGCTCTTTTTAAGTTCTTGAGTGAGAAATATTCAGACTGCTTTCCATAGTAGCTGAACTAATTTACATTCCCACCAACAGTGTGTAAGAACTCCCTTTTCTCCACAGCCTCCCCGGCATCCGCTGTTTTGACTTTTCAATAACAGCCATTCTGACTGGTGTGAGATGGTATCTCATTGTGGTTTTGGTTTGCATTTCTCTGATGATTAGTGATACTGAGCATTTGTTCATATGTTTGTTGGCTGCTTGTATGTTTTCTTTTGAGACGTGCCTGTACATGTCTTTTGACTAGTTTTTCATAGGGTTATTTGTTTTTTGCTTGTTCAATTGTTTAAGTTTCTTATAGATTCTGAATATTAGATCTTTGTCAAATGCATAGTTTGTAAATATTTTCTCCCATTGTGTAGTTTGTCTGTTCACTCTTTTGCTGTGCAGAAACTCTTTAATTAGATCCCAATTGTCCAATTTTGGTTTTGTTGCAATTGCTTTTGAGGACTTAGTCAAAAATTATTTCCGAAGGCTAATGTCCAGAAAAGTGTTTCATAAGTTTTCATCCAGGATTCTTATAGTTTGAGGTCTTACATTATTTTTGTATTATGAAATGTCTTAAAACTTTTTGTGGGTACATAGTAGGTATATATATATATATATATATATATATACACACACACACATGTATATATATATATATATATATATATATATATATATATATATATTAATGGGATGCACAAGATATGAGGTCTCACATTCACATTTTAAATCTGTTTAGCATTAATATTTGTATATGGTGAGTGGTAGGGGTCCAGCTTCATCTCAATATGGCAAGTTAGCTGTCCCAGCTGCAATTATTGAATAGGAACTTGTTTCTCCATTGCTTATTTTTGTTGACTTTGTCAAAAATCAGATGGTTGTAGGTATGCAGCTTTATTTCTGGGTACTCTGTTCTGTTCCATTGGTTTATGTGTCTCTTTTTGTACCAGCACCTTACTGTTTGGTTGCTGTAGTGTTTTAGCATAGTTTGAAGTCAGGTAAACTTCAAACTTTGTTTGTTCTTTTTGTTTAGCATTGCTTTGGCTATTAAGGCTCTTTTTTGGTTCCAAATGTATTTTAAAATAGTTTTTTTCCTAATTATGGAAAAATGACATTGGTAGTTTGATAGAAATAATGTTGATTCTGTAGATTGCTTTGGTTAGTATGACCATTTTAATAATAGTACATATTCCAACATATTATCATGGACTATTTTTCCACTTGTTTGTGTCATCTATAATTTCTTTCAACAGTGTTATATAGCTCTCCTTGTAGGCATCTTTCACCTCCTTGGTTAGATATACTTCTATGTATTTTATTTTATTTTATTGTGGCTATTGTAAATGGGGCTGCATTTTTGATTTGGCTCTTGGCTTGAATGCTTTTGGGGTACTGAATTGTTACTAATTTTTGTACATCAACTTTGTGTCCTGAAACTACTAAAGTAGTGTATCAATCCCAGGAGCCTCTTGGCAGGGTTTTTAGGGTTTTCTAGGTATAGAATCATACCATCAGTAAAGAGATAGTTTGACTTCTTCTCTTCCTGTTTATATGCCTTTTAATTTCTTTATCTTTCCTGATTGCTCTGGCTAGCACTTCCAGTACTATGTTGAATATGATTAGTGAGAGTGAATATCCTTTTAATTTCTTTATCTTTCCTGATTGCTCTGGCTAGGACTCCAGTACTATGTTGAATATGATTAGTGAGAGTGAATATCCTTGTCTTGTTCTGGTTCTCAAGGGGCATGCTTCCAGCTTTTGCCTATTCAGTGTGATGTTGGTTGTGCGTTTGTCATAGATGGCTCTTATTGCTTGAGGTATGGTCCTTCAATATCTAGTTTTTTGGGAGTTTTTATCATGGCGGAATGATTATTGAAATGACCATATGGTTTTTGTTTTTAATTATATTTATGGTTGAAGCATTTTTATTGATTTGTAGATGTTGAACCAACTTTGTATCCCAAGAGCGAAGCCAACTTGATCATGGTGAATTAACCCTTTGATGCCCTGCTGAATTTGATTTGTTGAGGAATTTTGTATCTATGTTCATCAGGAATGTTGGCTTATAGTTTTCTTTTTTGTAGTGTCTTTTTCAGGTTTTAGTAGCAGAGTGATGCTGGTTTTGTAGAATGAATTACAGGGGAGTACCTCCTGCTCAAGTTTTTGGAGTAGTTTTAGTAGAATGATTACTAGCTCTTCTTTGTACTTCTGGTAGAATTTGGCTGTGAATCTATCTAGTCTGGGGTTTTTTTTTTGATTGGTGGAATTTTTATTACTGATTAAATTTCAGGCCTCAATATTGATCTGTTCAGGGCTTTAATTTAATCCCTATTCAATCTTTGGAGATTATGTGTTTCCAGGAATTTATTCATTTCTGTTCATAACAGTCTCTGAGAATATTTTGTATTTCTTTGGGATCAGTTGTAATATCACCCTTTTCTTTTTTTCTTTGTCAGTTTAGGTAGCAGTCTCTCAATCTTGTTAATTCTTTCAAAAATCTAACTTTTGTTTTTGTTGATTCTTTGTATGATTTTTGTCTCAAATTTATTCAGTACTCCTTTGATTTTAGCTACGCCTTTTATTTCCCAGAAGAATTTTTCAATGTGGAGACTTTTGTATGCATAAACTTAACATGAAAAATCTGTATGAACTAAAATTTTTACCCTTCGTTAAGTAGCAAATGATCTATGATTTCCCATTGTTACTCATAAACACTAACATATGTTTACTCTTTGCTGTTATTGAATTGGTTTTGTCTTTGATACATTTTCTGAAAAATTTGAGACTAAGCTTCCCCAAAATTTTAAGATTGCTTCAAAAATAATTATATGACTTCTATTGAATTTGAAAATTAAACATATAATTTTCTAGTTCTTTCATTTTATTTATGAGTTTTTTTCTCAAGAACAGAAAACAAATCCACTCATTCCATAGGTAGTGTATCTCAACTTGCTGAAGAATGTCTTCAAAAAAGTTTAAAGCTATTTATCAGAAATTTTTTTTATATACAACCAAGTAATTCATCCCGTGTTCTTCCTTTATTTACAGCTTTTTGTTTTTGTTGCATAAAATTATCACTTGGTTTTTCCACATTCATGTTGAATTCTGGCTATATCAGAAAAAAATTATCCAAACTGGGATTGGTTTGGCTTTTGTCAGAAGTCCAGGAAAAGTATTCTTTATGTCTGACAAGACTACAAAAACAGAATTTTCTTTGTGTATTCTCTGTGAGTATGAAATTAAGCATGCTCAGCATCCTTCCTGTGAACTGGACTATCCATATGCAGATGTTAAGATGATGAAAGATGAATAAAAGAAACAATAACAGGCTCAGTTTCTCAGTTTTCTATCGCCACAATAATATTACATAATAAACTGTCTCAAAAACCTACTTGGAATAACAATAATTTATGAATTCTCATGCATCTGTGTTTGATGGGTGTTAAAAAAATCTTGAAGTTTAAATTTATCAGAGTTTATTTGTGTAAAAGTCCTCAACAACAATAATTCTCAAATTGGGCAGTCCTCAGAACCAGAACATTTGCTAAGAACTTCTGCCTGGTACATGGTCTGATGGCATTTATATACAAAATACGAAAGTACTGCAAAGAGAACAACTTGGCTGGGTGTGGTAGCACTGTGATCTAAACGTGTGTTTTTTTTTTGTTTTTTTTTTTTTTACATTTTTACATAAGTTTTTAAAAAAGTGCTATGAGATAGAGATTGTTGTCAGCTGAACTTCACTCATTGTTTTTGCAGTTAGCTGGTAAACTAGGGGCTGAGGTTACTAGGCTGTACTCTATATTGTGTCTCCAAATCTAGCTGACTAGCTTGAACTTGTTCTTATGGAAATGGCAAAGGAACAAAAGAGAGAATAAAAGTAAGGAAGGCTTTTTGAGGTCTAGAGCTGGAATACCCCAAATCACAGGGCCCGCCTAGATTCAAGGAGTGGGAAATAGATAAGAGGAGCTTCAAAATCACATTGTAAAAAAAAATTTATAAAGAGAAATAAAGATTTGAGACCACTCTTTTTCTTTTGCAGTAAATCCACCACACTAACTCATTTTCTTTTTCTCAAATGGTGGCTAGTATTACTTGATTCTTCTACTCTTCTAATGTCTTTTTAATTACTATGTTTCATATATATTGTCTGTTGGGTCATTGAGAGAAGATAATTTGGCTGGAGTTTGGCTACTGAAGGTGTGTAAGTGAGGATTCTCCAGAGAAACAGAGCCAACAGAGGAACAGAAACATAGAAACAGAATCAATAGTACCGAGACAACAAGGTATATCTCTATCTATCTATCTATCTCATCTATCTATAGATATATACACACAGGATTTTAAAAATTTATATTAAAATATATAACAATGTTTTGATATGCATGTTGAAATGGTTACTAGAGGCAAGAATATTAACATATTCATCATCTCACATAGTTACCCTCGTGTGTGTGTGTGTGTGTGTGTGGTAAAACCAGCAAAAATTACTGTTAGCAAATTTCTAGTATGCAATATAATTTAGTTAGCTATAGCCCTAATGCTGTAATTTAGATATCTATCCTACTTTTTCTATAATATTTTAAGGAATCAGCTAATGTAATTGTGGGACTGGCAAGTCTAAAATCTGTAGGGTGGGCCAGTAGGCTGGAATTCGGGAAGAGCAGATGTTGCAGCTCAAGTTTGAAGACATTCTGGAGTCAGGATTCACTCTCGTGGGACCTTAGTCTTATTTCTCTTAAGACCTTCAAATGATTAGATGAGGTCTGCCACATTATGGAAGATAATCTGCTTTAGTCAAAGTCTACTGATTTAAATTCTACTCTTATCTAAACAATACCTTCCCAGAAATATCTAAATCAATGTTTAACCAAATATCTAGGTACTGTGGTTTAGCCACATTGACACACAAAATTAATCATCACAGAAGATTGTAGTATTTTCCAACCAGGAGAATTTTTTTTGTTTTGTTAGGCGCTTTGGGCAAATGACCAAAGATCTAGTGTAGGAGTAAGCAAACTTTTTCTGTAAAGGGCCCAGTAGTAAAAATTCTCTATCTCATAGTACTTTAAAAAAATTATGTAAAAATGTAAAAAAAATTTTTTTAGGTCACAGGGCTTATAATCTGTAAGACATGACCTGGGTTTGTTTCATGAGCAATAGTTTACTGATCTTTTGTCTAGTGAATGGAGTTCTACTAAGCAAATCACCATAATTCAGCCTATTTTAGGAATGGAAAAAACCTTTCCAGTGCCATGGTTTTAGATGTTCAGATGTTAAATGCATTCAGCCAAGAGCAGATTTAAGAATGTTCAGTTGCCTCCTCAGGTCATATGCTCTTGTCTATGGCAAAATGCTCCCCAGAAGATGCTATACAGACTATGTGCAGAGAATAACAAGAAGGTACCCAGAGTCTCTCAGGTATGTTCTAGGTTGAAAGGGAGAGTTTTCCCCAGTGGAATCTCTGATATGATTAGTCAAACAAACTTACGACTCAGGGGTACATAGAAGTTAGGTGCTCTTGAGCATATCATCACTGTATTGCAGCAACATGAATTATTATGAAAACAAATGCTATTTTCCCTACCAATAGAAAACTTTCTCTGGAAAAAAATGGAGGGAAGATAATTGAGCTCAGGAGGCTTTTACTTAAAGGCGAAAAGTTCATGTTTTGTCGACTCAAATATACACATAGAAAAGTACATGAATGATACGTTTTATGCATTTTTACCTGCACAACTTCATGAATTTTCACAAGGCGAATATTCCCTCATAACCACTATTTGTTTCAAGTAATAGAACATTACCAAAACACCAGAAGATGCTTGCATTTTGTCACTATATTTCTCCCCTCCCAATACAGCAATTATCTTGATCCAATACCATAAATTATTTTTTCCCTCTTTTTATTTTTACCAATCATCTAGCTCATTAATTCTCTATCTTAGATGGCCTATGGTTAAATTCATCTATTGATATGTTATTTTCAGTAATTGTATTTTTTAGGATGGGTTTCTAGGAGTAGTTCTACAATTAGTCTAGTACTATTATCTAGAACTAAATCTTCATTATAGATTCCAGTGTTTGGGGAATGAAATTCTACATTTTGTCATCTGTTTTACTAAACAGACGTATTGTAATGACTATAAAGCCTGTTTCTAGTAATTCTTACTTCTGGACTTCATTCATTCTGATTTTTCTCTCAATTTAGTCATTTGGTCAGTTTTCCTTGTACGTCTGGTAATTTTTTCTTGAATGTCAGATAATTTAAATGAAATATTTTAGGGATTATTTGGGGATCTGGCTAATGTTTTTCTCTGACAGCAAGAATTTACTTTTTGGGCAGAGAATTAAAGTAGCTGAAGATTAGCCATAAGCAGGCTGTGATTGAGCTGATGTGAAGTTGGGTTTTAGTTTTAGAAAAGCTGATTTGGTTTGTTTTGGCTCTATCTTCCCAGGATCTTAATAGAAGCTGGGACCTCTTGCTATTATCTCCATAGCCCATTAGAAAGTTAAAAGTTTTGTTTGGCTTTCTGGCTTCAGTTTAGTTCCTTAGTTTCTTGCTTAAGATCTGGCAAATGTCTATGGGAGGGCAGAGCAAATAAATTGTTGGGCTCAGCTTCTTGTCCTTTCTTTTTCTCAGATGCTGGTGGCTCAAGGCTTGTTTGTCTCAGTACTCTTCAATGCCTTCAATACTATATATATCTGTGTGTGTGTGTGTGTGTGTGTGTGTGTGTGTGTGTGTGTATATATATATATGTGTGTGTATATATATATATATATATATATATATATATAGTGTCTGTCTTTTAAAGTTGTTTTCAATGGAATGGTTAGTATAATATGAGCCAATAAAATTGCCAAGTGATAAATTAAACCAGGAAATGTCTTTTTTAAATGTTTAAGAATATTAAATCATAAGCTAAAACTTTCAGTATAGTGATACTATTAAAAAAGTAATTTCAGTAGCATGAATAGAGCTAATTCACAATGATGGACTCTTTTAAGAGGGTCTTTGATTAGGTAAGGTATAGATGGTATTTATGCATTTTATATGAGTGTCTCAAGCTTTCTATACCAGAGCAAGACTGAGGGCAAGATACTTGTTTTAGGAAATGTAGAGAAAAATGTGTAAAAGTTTTTATTTACTTGCCAAAATAATGCATTTTTAAATTGTTCTACTTTAACAATCAACACTTACCGATTATGACTATTCATGTAGAGGAAACAAAAAACACACAAAGACAATGCAAATTTTTCAGAAATTATCTAAGAACATATAATTTTATTTTATTTTCATGATATGTTTCAGTTAATTTTTTAAAATATTTAAATACAATGTTCTAAAAAAAAAAAAGCATACTGCATAAGACCAGCACAAGATATGGTGGTAGTAATTAACATCTTTAAAACTGGTAAGGATGGCTGGGCGCAGTGGGTCATGCCTGTAATCACAGCACTTGAGAAGGCTGAGGCAGGCAGATCATGAGGTCAGGAGTTCATGACCAGCCAAGGCCTATATGGTGAAACCCCATCTTACTAAAAATACAAAAATTAGCTGGGAGTGGTATCACATGCCTGTAGTCCCAGCTACTTGGGAGGCTGAGGCAGAAGAATTCCTTGAACCCGGGAGGCTGAGGCTGCAGTGAGCTGAAATCATGTATCCACACTGCAGCCTGTGCAACAGAGAGAGGCTCTGTCTTGGGGAAAAAAAAATGGTAGGGATACTGGGAAGACAGTCACGAAGGCAAAAAAGTCAAAACGAGAACATATATTGGGAGAGGAAGATTCAAAATCTCACTCTCTCCTTGAATTATATATCTTTTTTACTTCAGTAAATGTTCCTTTTGAAAAAATACATATTGTTTTTCAGTATTCTGTCAGAGTGCTTTTTTAGAATCTTCTTTGCAGTAATATAATGCCTTAAAGTGGGATGGGTGAGGGAAGGACAGGCCGAGGAGCGGGTGAAGCACAACTTGTTCATCTGCTTTATTATAAGATTGTTTTCCCCCAGAATGTCTGTGAATACTGCACTGAAGTGTTCTATAATAATGAGGACAGAGCACAGGAAACCTGCTGAAATGGTCCAAAACCCACACATCACTTTTAGTTCTAAAGATTTGAATTTATTTTTATTTTGCTTTTACATTAAGATGAGAAAAAAGCCAAACTTGTAATTCCACATATTGGAAGAATTAGTCTTCAGGATTTTAAAACAGACAGAATAGGATCAGATGATTAGTGCTCTACATTGCTGACCTAGTTTGCATCTTTCTGTTTAGTTTCCTTATAATTATGAATTATTAGAGTTGTCTGTGACTTCAAAAAGCAATGTTTACGATTCTGTAAAATGGAATTTTAAGCTTCTCATGGGTATGTGGTCATAAGATTGTATTCCTTCTCCACAGATATTTTTTATTTTGGTGGACAGTTTCATATTGCCTACATTTATTTAGAAAATTTAAGTTATTTCTTTAGAAATTCATCTATCAAAAATAACATTATTTTGTGATGGATGATGGAGACTTTTTCATAGCTTCTTAGTATTATTTCCTGATATTCTTTTTAATCCATTCTATGCCACAACGATGGACCTTCCAACTCATATCCAGTACCCAGATACACTGTGTTTGCAGGCAGCCCTGACTTTGCCCTTGCTTCTTTCCCCATGTGACTGCTTGCCCACCTCCTTCACTCATGACTGAAGACTAAGCTCAAATGTCATCTATATGAGAACTCCTAGACTTTACGTGAAAAGTCATTCTTGTGTTTGTAAAAACAACAAACTGTTTTTTTGTTTCTTTGTTGTTTATTGTAGACAAGTCTCGCTCTGTTGCCCAGGCTGGAGTGCAATGGCACAGTCTCAGCTCTACTACAACTTCCACCTCCAAGGTTCAAGTAATTCTCCTGCCTCAGCCTCTCTAGTTGCTGGGATTGTAGACATCTGCCACTGCACCCAGCTAATTTTGTATTTTAATAGAGACGGCTTTCCCCATGTTGATCAAGCTAATCTCGAACTCCTGACCTTAGGTGATCCACCTGTCTTGGCCTCCCAAAGTGTTGGGATTATAGGCATGACCCACTCTGTTTTATAATGATTTGAAATATGTTTGCTTCTATCAAGTTGTGCATTTATGTGTGGCAATGACAATCTTTTATTATTCTTTGAATTACTGATATTTCCTATGGTCCTAGGCCCAAGTACACAATTAATAAATCCTCACTGAAAATTAAAAAAATGAATCTAAATTAATATCCCAAAGGCCAGAATTTCTTTTGATATAATCTACTTTATATTCAGGTTTTCATTGCTCTTCTTATTATTTAATTAAACATATTCTGCAAAGAGTAAAAGTGTGTTTATATTAATGTACAGGTCTGTAAAATATCAAATACTTGATATTGTATCATTTCTAAAGATATATAGTATTCATTAACTACTATAATATATGCGTTTGAGAGAATGTCCATATGGGTTTTCTTAGACTGCTTCGGCCTGTCATCCCTTTAGAAGTTTCTGGAAAAACTGAAATGAATGATGGCAACAATTCATTGATGGATTCAAGTCTTAGACTGTAACATCAGCTTGCTTGGAATGGAGCTCTTTAGAGTATCAGGAGATGAAGAGACATCATGTATGCCTTTTATGGGAAACTTTCTCTCTGGAGTATCAGTGCCCAACATGTAGAAGAAAAGAAGGAATTGACTGCCTTTATTCAGCAGGAAGCAAACTTAAAACCTTTGCCCCAATGAGATAGCCAATGTCTAGTCAAAGGAATGCATTTGGATAGTATCACCACTGTATTTGGTTACAAGAGAAACTAATATTCTATTTGGAAAGAATCAGTATCTTAAATTACCTTTTATAGTGTTAACTCAAGAGGAATTTCACCATAGTATAACAATGACCTAAATCAAACTATAAGTATGGTTTCTACTAGTAAAGAAAATGTCTTTACAGGACAATGGCTTGGTTTTAAAGAAAATGTTCTGTGGTTACTTAGGACTTTTCTTACTCATGAAATAAATATTGTCTGCTTACTATTTATTTAGTAACATTGTGCATAGGACATTGTTCATCAATTTACTAACTCTGGATTTTACTCAAATGCAATCTATAGCCAGATTCTTTAACTTTGACTGAATTCTTCAGAGTCACTAATATTCCTCTTACGTTTTCCAGTATTTCAGGTAATCATGCATATCCACTGCCCAAGCCAGCAAATCTAAGTCTCTTAAGACTTCCAACAGTGCTTGCTACCATGAGAACATTTAGTTCCTAGAAGTTAAAAACATATCTTTAAGCAGCTCATAAATTCTGGCTTCAGATTTAAACTGATGTCAGATGCCAGAGTCAATTACCCCCTAAATTGATGTGATCTCAATTCCATATGGCTCCATTAGCCCACTGCTATGTAGTTAATAACCTGAGCTAGGCGCTTTTTTTTTTTTTTTTTTTGAGATGGAGTCTCTCTCTGTCGCCCAGGCTGGAGCATAATGGAGCGATCTCAGCTCACTGCAACCTCCGCCTCCTGGGTTCAAGTAATTCTCCCACCTCAGCCTCTCAAGTAGCTGGGATTACAGGCATGCACACCACACCTGGCTAATTTTTTTTTGTATTTTTAGTAGAGACAGGGTTTCACCATATTGCCCATACTGGTCTTGAACTCCTGACCGTTTGATCTGCCTGCCTCGGCCTCGCAAACCGCTGGAATTACAGGTGTGAACCATCGTTCCTGGCCACCAGGCACATTCTTACGGGGAAACAAAGGGTCTTCAGTTCAGATACATATCGGGCTTCATTACTTTGTAGGTTGAAGGTTATCTCCTTACTTGAAAATATTTGGAAAGAGTGGTCTGTGAATCTCAATATTGAGAGTGCATAATTTTTATCACCTGGGGCATTTAAAATGACATTCAGGGGCCCCACCTCAAGATAATCTAGTTCACTGCATTGAGTTGTTGATGCAGATTTTGAAGATGCAAAAATCCCACTTTTGAAAACACTGTTTTGAGACTTATACCCTCATCTTGGTGGATTTGGAAGTGATCTGAGAGCCACAGGGGCTGGTAAAGACAGTCTTCGGGGGAAAAGAAGCTCCAGGGGGAAGGCTAAGAGCATTGAGGAGCAGAGCACTAAGAAGATAGAGACCCTAAAGATGTTTTTGTTCACTTTAAAATATTAAAACTGTGTTCATGCATAATGAGGAATCACTTGGGGTTGTAATCACATTCTGGTGAGAAGTGACTGCTGAAATAATTAAGGGTATTGACTCTGTGTCAATGAGGAGTGAATGACTTTGCCTTTGGTGATACTGAAGTGAGGCTCCACTCAAAGCACTGGTCAAGCTTATATCCTTGGATTTGACTCTGTTCTCTGTCTCCCTTGCACCATGCAGTGGAGATCTTATGTAAGAAGTATGAAGACAGACAGTTGGGGTCAGATTAAAAAAGGGCCAATCACAAGGAGCAGTATAATTCTGCTTGTTAGGAGGGAGAATGGGTTGGTCTCTGCTCCTCATTCTCAGTCAAAGCTGGAAACCCAGTGAAACCCCTACACAGTCAGGCATTAGTCCAGAGAGGTGACCACTATTACATGTTGCTATCACATTCCAGGAGGAGGGCTCTAGCCATCTATGAGTGGAGTGGAGGACAAAAATGAGAAAACCAAGTGAATGCTGTTAGCTGTCATTTCTGTGTGTGTGTGTGTGTGTAACTCAACGAGTGCCTTCTATACCCTCCTTTGATCATATATTTTTGTATGTGTTCATGCATTCTGTCATTTGATGATTGCACTAATATTAATTAAGGGTTCACTTTGAGCCAGGCACAGTACTGAATGATGAAAATAACACAATCATTGCAAAATTTAGTCTAGCGAGAGAAACAGATGAGGACGGGTAATAACAATGCTGAACTGTAAGTGCTATGACAAGGAAATATGGTCACCTTGGATGCACAGAAGGAGGAAACATTGCTCGGATTTGGGGGATCCAGGAAAGATTCCCATTAGAAGGAGAATCTGAGCCCTGAAGGCTGACAATTATTAGTCAAATAACGGAAGTAGTAGTGCTGAAGACAAAAGGAATAACTTGTGAAAGTAATGAAGCAGTAGAGATCATGGTATGATCAGGGAGCTGAAAAGCTGACATGTGCCAGGACCATCTTTGTATTAGTCTGTTCTCATGCTGCTGATAAAGACATACCTGAGACTGGGTAATTTACAAAGGAAAGATGTTTAATGGAATCACGGTTCCACATGGCTCGGAAGGCCTCAGAATCATGGCAGAAGATGAAGGAAGAGCAAAGGAATGTCTTACATACCAGCAGGCAAGAGAGAACTTGTGCAGGAAAACTCCCCCTTTTAAAACCACCAGAACTCCTGAGACTTACTCACTATGATGAGAACAGCACAGGAAAACCCTGCCCCCGTGATTCAATTACTTCCCACTGGGCCCCTCCCATGACACATGGGAATTGTGGGAGCTACAATTTAAGATGAGATTTGGATGGGTACTCAGCCAAACCATATGAACTTTGAAACCTGGAAATATGTGTTGCAAGGGATGAGGTTGTAGAGGTAAGTGTGGAGAAAACGGAACCTCATTGGGTCTCAGGAATTTAGAGATGAATAAAGCAGACTTGCACCCTCAATACATTGAGAATGCTCTTTTCATTCCATTTCTATAAATTTACGAACCAATTGGGAATATGTATTGCTCAAATTCAATAGACTCTATTCCTTATTTTAGATCCCATTACAAGCAAATAAATAATACATTTTATTGAAAGTGTCATTCTTTAAGCTAAGAATATCAATAATGATGAAGTTTAAATAATTTGGTAATGAATATTCATAGACTCTGTGCTAGATACTTTTCTAAATACTTTGTAAGTATTAATATAGTTAATCCTTATGAACAGTTTTTTGCAGTAGATATGATTATTATATTTCCTGCTATGGATGAGCAGACAGAAGCATCAGAAGGTTTTGTAACTTGCTCCAGCTACATCAGAGCTTCTCACTGCAGAAGTCTATCTCCAGAATCTGTCTTCTTGACTCTTGTGTTATACAGCCTCTCTGATTTAAGAAATGGCTAGAGTAAAAGATCAGAATAATAGAATTTCTTCAGTGGGTGGAGAAGTCTGGTTGAAGACTAAACGTGTCTGGTTTCTGGTCAGTAATAGAGAAGCTACCATCTTTACCACCAAAAAATGTGGCAGAGGAGGCTAGTTTTAGTTAACTCTTGAATCTCATTCTTAATTCTTGCAACCCCATCTATTATTGCAGATTCTTCCTGGGTATACTGGGCTTTCACCAGCTTTGTAGAGATAAGATCTGACATCTCTCTTTTGACCTCCACCTACACCTCTTGCTTCCTGCCGCACCGAATCTCAGCAGTTGCTATGGGAACCCACTGGGTTCTCACACACGTACAACCTAGAAATGCAGGGGAGCTAATGCAGTAGGGTGGGCGAGAGTCTATAGATCAATGCTTTCTCCTAGTTCTAAGATGTATTTCATAAGACTCGTCAGATGGTCCTGTTGGTTTGGCACAGTCTGTTGTAGCAGTTGACCATTTTGATAATGCAGCTTTGTGCGAGCTTTTCCTCTTTCATGGATTCACTGTTCCTGGACTTCCCTTTAGCTCTCTGGAACCAGGCTTGTGTATATACTCCTGGTATGCAAACCTTTATCTCAGATTCTGCTTTGGAGGAACACAGACTAAGACAGTGTTAGGTCCATATGACAGAGAAATTTGGTAATAAATTGTAGTGTAAATGTTGAATACAAAATTGCTGTTCCTATGGGAATAAAATAATGCTGATTCTCTTTTTTGATCTAGAAACTGGGAAACAAAATGCATATAAAAGTCTTCACTCAGTTCCTCATACAAAACACCATAAGATTTTCTTCCAAAGTACAGAAATTAACAAGTGCTATACAGATAGAGCCTATTATAGTGAAGTTGGCCAAGCAACATTTTAGCTCCTGGTTCCATCATAAAATAGTTATATAATTTGGGAAAGATAATATCTTCATGACTTAGTACTTCTCTTTTCTGGCTAGAACACGGAAATATGGATGTTTTTAACTCGTATTTGCATAGTATTTCCTAGGATGGTGTTTATAATGCCCTTGCTGCTGTTTAAAGTATGCCTTTGCGTAACAACATACGTGTCTGGAATTGTGAAGGGTGAGAGTTTTTTACCCTATTTGCAAGCTTAAAAATCAGCCTGCCATGGATTCATCGATGCTGACAGAAGATGCAAGATGGCAGTTTAGGCCAGGCATAGTGGCTTACGCTTGTAATCCCAGCACTTTGGGAGGCTGAAGTGGGCAGATCACGAGGTCAGGAGATCAAGACCATCCTGGCTAACATGGTGAATCCCCACCTCTACTAAAATACAAAAAGTTATCCAGGGGTGGTGGTGCATGCCTGTAGTCCCAACTACTTGGGAGGTTGAGGCAGGGGAATAACTTGAACCTGGAGGTGGAGGTTGCAGTGAGCTAAGATGGCACCACTGCACTCCAGCCTGGGCAACAGAATGAGACCCTGTCTTGAAAAAAAAAAAAAAGAAAGAAAAAAATGCAGTTTATTATTTGTAGCAATAGCAGTCACTAGAGCATTAACATTTTTTGTGCTGGTTCCTCAGTCTCAATTCTCACAGGAAGATGCAAACATTTTCAGGTGATTCGTGGATACTTAGTGATTTGTATTACAGTCAAGGAATTGTGAACTTAGGGAACTCAAATCTTTTGTAATGAGAATTAAGATGCCTGCCCCTTTCCCTGGCAGGAGTCATTATCTTTACTAAGCTGGAGAGTAAGCAAACATGCTTTTTAATTTGGAGGGAGACATCATCTTTCTATTTCAGGGACATAGGTTCTTTGTTCTAGAGCAAGACATTATCTCTCTCTTTTAAGGCTTCTCATCACACAAATATTTTTGAAAAAAATAATGTGGAATGAAGGTTGGACAAGAAGAAATTTGAGAGACCCATGGACTATTGTCTTCTAGGTGCTCTCCAGAAACACGTGTGAAAAGTATGTGTAGTTTTGTCCTTGCCATAGGGACACCTGACAACAGGTTAAGACAGGAGGGTTTTGAATGCCACAAAGTGCAAGTAGTTATACTGATATTACCTTTGCACCAGGTTAGAAAAATACTTTTCTATCATGTTCTCTAAAACATCAGTTGCACATCTTACTGTCAGGAAATGCTATACATAAGTAATAGATATATAGGTATGGCTAATTATAGTATATAGATATATAATTGTACTCCTATTCTCAGTATAAATAATACACATGATTTACTACCACCTGACTTTTAAGAGGGATTTCCCTGTATTTTATTTGTGGAAGGTATGGAAATTATTATACATTAAAATTAGATAACATATATGGAGGTGGTTTTTACCCTCTCTAGAAATACGCCCTTTAGATGACAAAAGTCAAATAATATATGCCAATGTATTTGTGTTGTTTCTCACCGAAGAGATGATGGTTCTCAGAAAAAGGAACATTGCAACATGACAAGTTTATATGGCAGTCATTTCACAGGTTCTTCACCAAAGGAGCATGTGAACATTACTTGGGTAATATACACTGGGGAAAGAGGAAAGCGCAGGCCTTTTGAGGATAATTAGACATAGGGTCTGCACTGACCTTGATGCTCAGGAACTGAAGCACCATCATGTACCACTGTTAGAGTGGGCATATATGAGGAACAAGTAATAAATGGAGTGCTAGCTCAGGATAGCTTCCCAGCGGATCCACTGCTTCCCCAGATTTACTGGGTTTCCAGATGTAAGATTGGAATGGATGTATTTTGCTAGCCAGAAGATGCCAACCTGAAAGCAGGATGGGATAGCTCTTTTTTTTTGAAGCAAATGATATGCCAACTTGGTGTTGATAGCCTGCAAGGGTGCATACACCAGGAGGTGTTAAATGCCCTAAATCAATAACCATAAGCTGATGTCATTTGCCCAGTAGGTGTCTAGAAGCTAAGGGTTGGAGTGGCCCACCATACTACCACACCCATAACACACTTGGGGGAATGTTAGCTTCCTTTTTTTAAAAGATTTAGGCTTGGTGGGTCTAGAAGTACTTATTCTCATAAAGAATTGCTTTCGTCAGGGGAGACAATGAAGGTCCTGTTGAGCTTTAACTATTACTGCTGTCTGGTCAGGCTCTTTATATCAAAGATGAGTAGGTGGGGGGATAACACTGGGAGAAATGCCTGATGTAGGCAATGGGGTGGTGGGGGATGTGGCATGTATGCCAAAAACACGCTGGGCGTGTTTTTTGTTAGTATGCAACAGTCCTGCAGGATGCAGGGATGTGCACATGTACCCCAGAGACTGAAGTACAATAATAATAAAAAAAAAGATGAGTAGGAAGAAATGACTACATCATGGTAGGGTAGTTGACCCCAACTATTAGTGGTAGAAAAGGTAGCTGTTCCACACTTGGGGCAGGGAAAAACATGTTTGGCACCACTGACCTACTAGTGCGTTACTTGGTACTCCCCTTCCCAGTTGTGATAGGATGGTAATAAACAAAAGTCTTGCAACTGTGACCCAAGAATTGCATGGTTACCAAAACCTCAGATCCCTTGAAGATGAGTATTTGGGTAACCCCAACAGGTAGACAACCTAGACCAAAAGAGGTCCAAGCTGAGAATGTATGGAATATAGAATGGGGAGTAATGGGGGGTACCAATGAGTATCATTTGCAGCCTTGACTAGCCCTAGTGGAGAGGACTATAGTTTATACCACCAACGTTCTTCTTAAATATTTCATTAGAAAATGAGAACAACTAGAATCCCAAAGAAGATGCTTCTAGATTGAAAAAGTTTATTTATAAGAATCAAGTAGAACCAAGCATCTTATATTACAGTGAACTGTAGTGGATACTATCGTGTGTCACCCAGGTCACTCCCTTCAGAGTCAAGGTACTCATTCTCCAACCCTAAATATGTTGGCTGCTGAAGTATCCTAGCTGTGTTCCCCTGTAAAAAAATGCCCTTGATTGAAGAATACTCCCTTAGGTGTCCAATATCTGTTCTGTTGGGGATTCAAACGCCTGGCCACCTTGTCTCAGTTTGGGACATCTTTAGAGGGTCACCACAGATTCAGAGTTCTACAGACTCTGTTGATGGGCTGAAGCCTTTGATTGAATTCTACTACATTTCAACTTTTCCCTCTGAAAAATTTTACTTCTTCACTGCCTTACAAGTGATACTCCTGAGAAGACATGCCAAGAAACCTCTTGTACACAGATCTCAGTGTCTATATCCAGAAAATCTGATCAATGGCAACATGCTTATCTGTTTCCCTGTGGGACAGTTTGAGCAACCTAAAGTAATAACATCAGACCAGGCTGGGCGTGTTTTTTGTTAGTATTTACTTAGTTTGGAATGAAAGTGAGAGATTTTCAGGTAAAAGAGAATACAGGTATTATGTAACTCAATATTTTTCTATAGTAGATAACCAAATAAAAGGAAGGTAAAGTGAATCTTCTCTCTTTTCAAAGTTATAAAAGAGCAATGAGAGGATGCCCTCTCTTTCTGAGGCTGTCATGTGCACAGAAACTTAAGAAGGAAAGCTCATTCCAACTTGGGCATGGATTACTGTTTCTTTAGCATATAAAGGGCAAAATTGGAAATGCGAGAATGAAAGTGAAAGGGTGAAAGTCAGCTTCTTCCTCAATTCCCTTGCGGCTGGATTTTATTCCAGACTTGCTCTCCCAGTGCTGTGAAACTAATGAGCTATGTTCTCATTCTGACTCGGTGTAGGCCATGCCATTTTCAGGCTCGGCTGGAATGAAAGTGATGAGAAAAAGAATTGCAAGTATTCACCTATTTTATGTTCTTGCAAATTAAGAAATGTTGGATAAAACCCCTCTTTTTACTCAATTCTGGGCAATTTTAAATTGAAGCATATTTTTACCATCATAAGGAGCAGGCTAGAAGTCCTAATACTGGGCTAAATTTATTTATGGATTAGCTATTCTCTCACTATGGCAATGTGGTGAAGTGGCCAGCAGCCCAGGACTACTCATTTTTCCCCTGCTTCCAGGAAGTGGTACAATGATGGTTAACAGACATAGCTGTAGAAAGCTTCTTATTTTAAATTTCTGTGACTATATTGAACTGTATGCCAAACATATGTGTATATATGTCACTAAAAACCTGAGAAGCATGTACTTTTCCAGTCACATTTAATTGCATCAACATGGAGTTCCTATTGGCTTTTGCAAAAACAGCTAATGAGCCATGTGTGAAAGAATCCAGATATTTGGATTCTATGCTCTTCCCATCCATCATATGAACATCCTTTTATGACAGTGTCTTGCATTGTGTGGAATGGAGAAGAATTGCATCACCAATAAGGAAGTAAATTGAGGGCTAATTATACTGTTGCTATTTGCAAATGAGGATTTTTCTGCTGAAAGTGTTATTTTCAACATGAAATGGTGAATGATTTGTGGCTTGTGTTTTCATGGAGGCCTTCTATTTGTTATTACTTACATAGCCACATGTTTCTTTCAGCAACTCCATTCAGCAACTCCAATCATGAGCACATGTACACACATACACACACACACACACACACACACACACACACACACACACACACACTCATCCCTAAAATGTAAGAGAACACAGCAAATACATTGGCAGATAGAGGTGCCCAGGGCGTAGGGTGATTGACAGTTCATTCCCTCTGAGAAGAATAGGAACAATTTTTTAATGAGATTTTGAGATGAAATGAGATGAGATGAAACACTGAAAGATAGGATTTTGACAGTTGTAGGTTGGGGAGAGGATAATTTTAAGGTGGACAAAATTTAATAAATAAAGGACAGATGGTGAGGAAAAGGCAGCATGTTTTAAACATTTGCTGTATTCCTTTAAATATTGAATTTCTTCTTTTACGACAAAGCAGGGATGGAACATTTCAACAAATCAAATTAAACACATTTAATGATACCAAGCTGTAAGGCCCAGTGTCCCGTGTCCTGTGGTAGGAGCTCACTATTTTATTTACCTCAACAACATTAAAACACCCATATCTCAGGTACCCACCTGATTTGACATTTAGTCTGAGAAATAGTTAAAGAGTCAGGTCTGTGGGCATGATCACTGAATGACATGAGCATATGGATCTCCTAAGGGTCCATGGAGAGCACAAGGCTTAGAAATATTTGTACCAGACTGGGCATGGTGGCTCACGCCTGTAATCCCAACACTCTGGGAGACCAAGGCGGGCGGATCATGAAGTCAGGAGATAGAGACCATCCTTGCTAACATGGTAAAACCTTGTCTCTACCAAAAATACAAAAAAATTGGCCCGGCGTGGTGGCATGCATCTGTAGTCACAGCTACTCAGGAGGCTGAGGCAGGAGAGTTGCTTCAACCCAGGAGATGGAAGTTGCAGTGAATGGAGATTGCGCCACTGTACTCCAGCCTGGGCGACAGAGTGACTCCATCTCAAAAAAAAAAAAAAAAAAAAAAAAAAAGAATGTTTGTACCAGGAAAGGCCTTGGAAGAGGAAAAGTTCTCAGATGGTGGTTGCTCTTTCTGGTCTCTTTGGAGCAAAAAGTCAGAAAGGTAGTATTTACTTTGGATTCCAGTCGTTTTCGAATTGTTAATGTTTGAGCAGAAAGCAAGATAAATTGAACTTGCAGATGAACGGAATGGGTTTTTTATCCACAACTATCAGTTCTTGTTTGAATTTGCTCCTTTTTCTTTTTACCATCTTAATCACTCCTAAGACTCCAACTTTTACCTCAAAGTAAAAGTCATGTAAACTTATGTCCTTGGCCGTCTCTCCCTGCAAAGCTCCCATTCTTCATTTCCAGCTACGTGCTTGTATCTCAAACTGAGCAGTGCAAATCTTAGCTCCCCATTTTACAGCTTATATTTTCTATGTCTTTGCACGCCCCCCAAGCCCCACTTTCCACCTTCTGACAGGACTTTCCTACTTGTTTTCCAAAGTTAAAGCTTTGGCTTCATATTCAACACTTCTCTTGAATTTTAAAAATAAGCTGGTTGCATCCAAACTTTTTCAGTTTTACCTTTGAAATGACTCATTAATCCATTTATTCTTTTCTGCTCCAATCACTGATGGCATAGTGTGGAACTTCAATTCTTCCTACTCTGTAGCAATAGCTTCTTAAATAGTTCTTGTGAATCTGTTGTTTCATTCCTTGTGTCTGTCTATTTCACAAAATACAAAATATGATGATGAAGATAACAATAACTAAATGAGGAAGAGGAGTTACAACTGCCTGCTAAATTGTTATGAACCTCAATCAAGATTAGTTTTGTAAAGCATGCAGCATAGTGCCTGGAATAGAATAAATCCTGAATAAACACTGACTACTATACTCTCTTTACAGAAACACTGTACGTATATACGCAAGTTCTCATACTCACCTAATTGTTCCCCATATTTGGAGCTCCTTGCCTCTGTCCCCTTTGTTGGAATATCTTTCGTCTCTCTTTTTTTTGTCTTCTCTACTTTCAGCAGGCTACTTTCTGTTCATGCTCCAATCTCTGTTCAAAATTCTATGTTTTCATTCCAGTTTTCTCTGAGTGCCTAGACCTGTTTAAACCACTGTGCTGTGTGCCCCTGCAGAATGTTGTATTTCTAATCTTGAAGTTATTGAGTAGCAAAATAGAAGTCATTGTGTGAAACTGCAGATGGACAAAGAATATGAAGATGATTCCTTTTCTGTAACTGATAGAATCTTCCTGAATGATGCCCACTCTAGTAAACAATTCTAACATTCTTTGAATGATATTTCAGTTTTTCCATATACTTTTGTGTAGTTAGATTATTTTAGGATTTCCTCTCTGCTCCTTGTTTCTCACTGCAAGAGCCTCCACAGTGGTCTTTCTTGCTGCCTTGATGCCATCTTGGCTCTTTTAGGCACTGTAGACCCCATCAAACCTCAGCCACTTGCTACAGAAGCCCCACTGTAGTCTCACCGGCTCTTAACTTCCCTGCCTTTGGAAACCTCTGCATGTCACTTGGGCTTTCTAAGCCCCTCACTTGCCACACTGAAGCAGAGGGACACTCAAGAGCATTACTTCAAGACTTCCTTCTGTTCAATCATGCTGGCAATAATCTGCAAGGGCCTGAAGGCTTACTGTGATCCAGAGAAGGAGAACACATTGCATTAGAGTAATTTCATCCAGGAGGGAAACACAGTTGAGTGTTATCCCTTTCAATCCAGGGGAAGGTGTGAAGGATAAGAAATCAAATGAGAAGATCCCATTTGGGGTTCTAGGAAGCGATGACCTCACATGATTCCTCTCACCCCAACGTGGGATAGTCTTGTCACAGAAAGAAATAACAAGCATATTTAATCAGAAGGAAAATCTATAATCATACTCTTGAGCCTTTTTTTCGCAAAGCATTTCCTGGCACTTCCATCTCTTTTTCTCCATTTTGGCTTATGTGTTTTTCTATTATTGTGCCTATGTCATTCATTGTGTTTTGTAATGTCTATCTCTTCCTTCTAGACCAGCAGTCCTCATCTGAAGATGATTTGGTCCCCTGTGGGCATCTGGGCAATGTCTAGAGACATTTTCCTTGTCACAACGCTGGGGAGAGGGTGGTGAGTGGGTGCTGCTGGCATCTACTGGGAAGAGACCAGAGGTGATGTTAAACATTCTCCAAACACAGGAAAGGCTCTGTAACAAAGTAATGCCTGGCCCCCAATGTCAATAATGCTGAAGTTGAGAAATCCTGTTTTAGATTGTAAAGAACTGAGGCAGGATGCTGTCTTATTTATCTTTTCATCTCCAGTACCTCACACATTATCTGGCTTATAATAGAGACTTTATAATTATTTATTTAATGTTTAGATCATGAATGAGCAAATAACTAGAAACATGAACAACATAAATGAATATCAGACATGTAATTTTGAAGTCCTCTAAAGATCTCAATTGGTTTTGCTTATTTTGATTGATATAAACTTAACTTTGGTAGTTGAGTAGAATAATGATCACATCTGATCTTTTCAGGGCTACAGATACTGGTTAATCTCTTAAAATGTTCATATCTCATAAAGGAGAGGAGGGAGCTAACATGGCATATTTGGCAGTCAGCATCAAGCCCTTGTCCATCAACCTCTTCACCCTCATGTCTCCTAACAAATGAGGTTGTTGAAGCAGTGGAAAGACCTTTCTTGGCTCTGTGAGAAGAACATACTGGATCTCTCCATTCAATGATCAAAAAGTTCACCAGAGATGGTCCCTTGGGCATGTGGCATCTGCATTCATTGATGGGAATTGATAGTGAAATCATAGTCTACATGGCACACGGTGTGCTATTAATAGTTCCAGTTGGGTACAGTAGCTTATGCCTGCAATCGCAGCATGTTGGGAGGCCAAGGCGAGTAGACCACCTGAGGTTAGGAGTTCAAGACCAGCCTGACCAACATGGTGAAACTCTGTCTATGCTAAAAATACAAAAAAATTAGACGGATGTGGTGGCACATGCCTCTAATCCCAGCTACTCATGAGGCTGAGGCAGAAGAATCACTTGAATCTGGGAGGTGGAGGTTGCAGTGAGCTGAGATTGCATCACTGCACTCCAGCCTGGGCAGCAGAGTGAGATTCCATCTTTAAAAAAAAGTTCCCTTGGCACATGGTGTGCCACTGCATGGTTTGATTGCTTAAAAGTCGTCTTTTGAATCCAACATCTCCTGTGCCAATGGTAGAGCTGTGGTAAGAAGTCACAAGAGACATAGTGACCGTGGTTTCGATTATTCTCAGACGGCATTTATGCCCAGCTAAGATAGCTCATGTATAAATGTCCACAGTGTTCACTGTTAACTAGTTTAAATAGTTTGCTTTATTATGCTGTCTTTCTGATAATTTTAGATGTTCTTTTAAATACTTGACATTCCCATTTTTTTTTGATCCAATTGATGTGAATTTGGCAGACAATCACTTAGAAGATTAGAAATTACAAAATTCTCATTTCTTAAATCGTTCTTTATATGAAAGAATAAGTTTGGTTAGCAAGCATATTTAGTAAGAAAGGTTTGTAATCACACTAGAGCTTTTTTTTCTGCTCAAAACATTTTCTGACACTTTCCTCTCTTTTCGTTCATTTTGTCTTATTTTTTTCTATTATTGTGCCTGTGTAATTCATTGTATTTTTAAATGTCTTTCTCCTTCTTCTAGACCATTTTTGTAAGAGGATTACTATTTTTAGAGTAAGTATTCTACTGAGATATGGTAGATAATTCAAGACATATCTTTAGATTCTTAATAAGTATATTAAACCTTGACTATGGAATGCATAAATTTAAAAATAATTTTTAGTATCCCTATAAATTAATAATCACCATTTTCTTTACATGAGAAAGCAATATTTCATTAAATGAAGGGAATAAATAGCTTAGTCAGATCAATGGCAGAGGGAGAAAGGAAGTGTCCAAGAGTGAGAGGGAATTCCAGCTTGTGGTAGTCTCATCACTTGTCAGCTGTTCCACGATAACTGATCCTTAAACAACCCCAGAGAGGTATCTGGTCTTTAAGAGAAGATATTTGTCCTTCATTTTAAGGATACAGAATATGAAGCACAGAGAGGCTGATTCATTTGCCCCAAACCCAAATTTGAGTTTGAATTCCCATCTTATAAGAGAATTTTCTTCTATCACTCCACTGACTTCTCATAAGCAACTAGATGAAGCTCATAGTTCTCTACCTTGGCTGCATATTATAATGACTTGAGGAGTTTTTAAAGAATACTGATGCCCAAGTTTAACCTCCCAGAAAGTATAATATAGTTGTTCTAAGGGTGGAAGCCTAGGAAACTTGTCCTTTTTTTTATGTTTCCTGGGTGATTCTAAATTGTTACAAATGTTGAGAACCACCGGCTTAGGACTTAACATTCCTGCAATTTGTTGTATCCTTTGTATCTGAGCAAGTGTGTTTATTTTGGACTTTTTAATAGAGCTTTTACATGAAATTCACGAAGAATTAAATTTACCATAATTTGAATGAATCAGAGTGACTTCTTTATTATTTTGCAGAATAAGGCAGGATGTTTCTTATTAAGTCAGCTTTATTACGTGGGGTTTATAATTTAAGATCATAAGGTTAATTGTGAGTAAGGAAAGAAAGTGTTAGCAGTGTAAAGGTTAAGGAACCTTTTCAATTAAGGAACCTTTTCAGTTTGCTACACCATAACCTTGGAATCAGTTATCAGTGGTCTGGCTCAGCACTGGAAGATTCTTGAGACAACTGCAAAACTATGCACAGTTGACCAGGGCCTTGAGCTGGTGCCGGCTACCAGTCATGTAACCATTAGATTAGAGGTGGTTCTTGGCTTAATGCATTCGTTTGAAAGATGTATTCTCATGCCAGAGTGCTTTTTCTGTATTTTCCTCTCCAGGTTAATGTGTTTAGAAGTTATAATGTGGTGTTTTGCATTTTAAAATGTAGCTCTGATGACAATATTTCCTGTGAGAAGTTGGTCCTATGACTATGCCTTATTGTACACAAAACTTACATGTTCCCTGAAGCACCTTGTCTTCACACCAGTACTTACCACGTTTATCCTTTTGTTGTGTCTTTTTGTTTGTGTCTTTTTTCCCCTTTCTTAAACTGTGTCTTAGGCCTACCAGAGATTTTTATCATGTCATTTATGAGTCTTACTCATCCACAGTGTGATCTGTAGGACAGAAGAGGTAGATTGCCCTGGACTTAGACATCAGTTTCTTTCTGTTTACGGTTAATAGCAGTTTTAAGGAAAATACACACCTGAGATTTAGATTTTAGAAACAATGTTCACAAAACTAAAATTTAACAAATGATGATGTTATACCTCAAAACAATGTGCATAGCGGTGTTTATAGTATTCTCTGATGGTAGTTTGTATTTCTGTGGGATCAGTGGTGATATCCCCTTTATCATTTTTTATTGTTTCTCTTTGATTCTTCTCTCTTTTCTTCTTTATTAGTCTGATTAACAGTCTATCTATTTTGTTGATATTTTCAAAAAACCAGCTCCTGGATTCACTGATTTTTTTGAAGGATTTTTCATGTCTGTATTTCCTTCAGTTCTGCTCTGATCTTAGTTATTTCTTGTCTTCTGCTAGCTTTTGAATTTGTATGCTCTTGCCTCTAAGCTCTTTTAATTGTGAGGTTAGGGTGTTGATTTTAGATTTTTTCTGCTTCTCCTGTGGGCCTTTAGTGCTGTAAATTTCCCTCTAAACACTGTGTTAGCTGTGTCCCAGAGATTCTGGTACATTGTGTCCATTTTTTAAAGAAAAAAACACAAAACACCAAATGTGTTTATCAAGCATGAAACACTTAAGATATTAGCTATTAGATGCTTATAAGATGACATAAGACAAGTCTGATTCATAAATTTGTTGAAAATAGAAATGTTAACAATCTCAAAAGCTTTATTTTGTAATAAAAGTGGTATAGCTTTTCAGTATGAAAACTCACATGTTACAAACTAGATAATAAATTTGAATTACAAAGTTCTTTGCAGGCACAATTTTATTGAATATCTGCTGCTGGCTGTATTTTCCTTATTTTTACCTTGAGACCCTAGAGATTTTGCACAAAGGCAGAAGAGATGTAGTCTCACTGTAAAGAAAATGCAGTTCTACATTTTTCTTTCCTTTTCTAAAGGAAAGGAAAACCTACATGCTATTTTGAAATGTTCAAGCCAGACTGAGCCTATTGAAGGCCAGTCAAGAATGCTGAGAGCAGAGAAGTCGTCTTCTAGGACCTCAGATCTGTGCTTTCTTAGCATTGAACATCAACTCAATGATCCTTCTCCCCAACTTTCTTCCTTTTTTCTTATACATCTGTCATAATCTGCCCTTACCTCCCTAATATTTATTTAATTCCTGTGCATTGTAACGAGGTTTCCAGATACATGTTTATGTTTTATGGTATGTGAAAAGATTGATGTGTCATCTAACTGGTTTGTATCATACAAAAGCTCTATTCTTCAACCTCATTTTTGTTGTTGCTGATACTTTTCTTTTTCTTTTTTTTTTGGAAGCTAGATCAGTGATGTTGAGATTAGCTTTGACCACTGGTTATGAAATTCCTGGTGAGAAACCATAATGAAAATACAATTTCAGAATACAAAGTACTAGAAGTATTAGAAGTATGTCTGTAATGTGCTACAAAAAAGATTACACAGGCATGCCCTTGGTTGTATTATTATTTCAGAATTTTGGGACAAAATTGTTTCCTAGCAGCATTTTTCTGAAATTGCTTGACTTTTTTCATGTGAGGATTCCTGATTACATAGCATCCATAAATGATATGTTGTACTTTAAAAAAAATTCTTTGGAAAATAATTACAAATCAGCAGTTCATTGTGACCTTATTGGCTACACTTGACTTGCGTTAATGTAGAGGTAAAAGTGAGTGATAAGAGAAGAATCAGTCACTTCCATAGTAGATGAAGAGAGTCATTAGACAATACTGATAGAGATATTAGACAATTTTGTTCGTTTTACAGTGTCCACACTGTATGTGTGATCCGCAGGGTAAAAGGCTATAACATCTCACAGGACATGCATGGCTGGTAATTAAAAATTGTGCATAGAGCAGACATCATCTGATGAAAAAGCTTTGTGGGGAAAGTGACATTTAGTTTGGAAGTTATAGATAGTTTGATTTTTGATAGGTAAAGTTTCAAGAAGGGAAAGAATAGTGAGAACAAAAAAAACAGCAGTGAATATGAAATCAGAGAGGTAGAAAGTCCTTGGAAATTATTCACTTGGAATATGAGAAATGTATGAACAAGTTGCTTTGAAAGATGAAGTAGGAAAAGTAGTTGTTGAGGACGGTGTTCTTGGAGAAGATATGCTATTTTTCTGCTAGTGGAGTTTAGGAGATGATTTTTAGTATAAAATCAAAAACTTGAAAGAGTTTATCTGGAATTTATACATGATCTAGTCCACCTTCAGAGATGGAAGGATGGAAGTGGCATTGTTGCTGATTAAGAATGGGATATTTGTATTAAAGGGAAAGACCGGACTTCTACTTTTGAATCCATAATTTACTAGCTCTGTGAACGTAGATGGATTACCTAACTTTCCTAAGCTTTATTTTCTATATCTGCAAAAGAGAACTACAAGATTTATTGTGAGAATAAGAAAAATGATGCATGTAGTGTTTAGCTTTGTGTATGGAATAGCAAATGCTTCCAGAACGTTTGCTATTACGATACTGATGCTACTGTTATTATTCATGACTTCAATACGACAGTCTCTAGTCTTTCCTTGTTCTGTTCTTAGGAATTGCATAAATTTCCTAGAATCAGCAGTCAATTATCCTGATCTCAGAATAATTTGGTGTGTACAAAGTCCAAGGTTTGAAAACTCATCAAGAAGTCAGCATCCTGTAAGAATCACCACACATGCCACACTTTCTATAGTAACTGCTATTCTCTATCAGACTACTCCACTCTCACTTCCTGGTATGCAGATGTGTATTAGTCTTGTTTTCATACTGCTATAAAGAAATACCTGAGACCAGGTAATTTATAAAGAAAATAGGTTTAATTGAATCATGGTTTCACATGGCTGGGTGGGTGTCAGGAAACTTACAGTCATAGTGGAAGGCAAAGAGGAAGCAAGGAATGTCTTACATGGCAGTGGGGATCTGGGGGATATATCCATCCATCCATCCATCTATATATCTATCTATCTATCT
>NW_016107453.1:2778996-2827938 GCF_001604975.1 Cebus imitator | reverse complement strand
ATTTGAATGGGACACAGAACCAAACCATATCAGAATGGTAGGAATAACATAGACGTAGCAAGATTGCATCCTCAAACTCTCTTTCTTTTGCCTTTTGAATATTGTTTACAACTGTATTTTCTACAAACCCTAAGCAGCTTTAAATTTAAAGGAATAAGACAAACATGTTTTTCCCTTCCAAACATTAAAATACTTTTATTAAGTCATCCAATGAGCAAACTATTTTTTCTTCAGGAAAAAATAGTTTATGTGTGGTTTGGATGCTAAGCATTGACTCAGTGTCAGGCCTATGAAGGAGAAGGCCAAGCTATGCCTGCTGACACACAAGTAATCATGGAAAAAATAAAGACCATCCCAAGTTTGTTAAATGAAGCCATACGTTTGGAAAAGGATGATATGCCAAACTCTTATATTCTCCTTTTTGTTTGTTCAAGATTGTTCTCTTTGTTGCCCACCAGAATCATGGGTTTTCCTTCCAATACACAAATGTTCCCAGGTCTCACTGTTGCCATAATCTTCTCCCAAGTGTTCCATATTTTTGTACAGTACTAGCTGTAGTTAGGTAATATTAAGCAATACTTTAGAAAGCAAGGCATTTGAAATGATTATTTAGGCTAGGAATTTTATAGACACTATATGTAGTTGTTCTTCTTACTTTAGGGATTACTTTTATAATACAAACAATGACGGCAATACAAGCTTTGAGAGACTGACTCACTAAGGAAACAAGACAGGTTTGGAAAAATGGATCCCTTGCCATTGACGCACTCTGGAGAACTCTTTAAAACATGGTAATCTGAGAAATTTAATTACCATGTAACTGTTCACGTAAAACTGATACTATCAGTAAGTGGACCATAATTAAACATTCTGTGATTATATGACAGTTTCAAAAATGTTGCATTTCACAACCAGGTGTTTTGATTTTTTTTGAAATGAAAGAAAATAAAAAAGGAAGCCAGCTTTTAACTATTTGGTGCAGTTGATCTCTCCTGGAAAGTTATTCTGCCGGCCTACCAAAAAAAGATGAGAAAATAGATTTAGGAGATAAAAAAGCAAGGAAGATGTGTTTACCTGCTGTGTACCACCTTCGTGATGTTGGATCTCTTCATCTTTCTGTGCCTCATTGTTTTTCCTGTTTCTACATAGGGGGCACTATTCTAGGCCAGTGCTGTGGGGGGGGATTACCCAGAATCCCTGTAGAAGCTGCTACTGATGTAGGCAATACAAGAGGAAAGGAACCCAGGTAGGCTTCAGCCAGAACAAACCTCTGTCATATGTTGGAATGTTACTGAATTTGAACAAAATATTCTTCAGAAAAAAATATTTTAAAGTCACTAGATTCCTAGATGATTTCTAGGCCCTTTGTGATATTAACTTCCTTTGAATCAATGCTTTCAATGATTATTTAAAAGAAAAGAAAGAAAAATCAGAAAGTAAAGAAATGGATTTAGCTTGTAACCTTTAAAGACAGCCCTCTTTCATTCTTTTTTTTCCTTCAAAGATTTATGTGATTTTTTTCTTATCTTAAAGTATAATAATAAGAATTAGCTGAAAATCTAAAAGAAAGGTTGCATAAGTGCATACATTCTTTTAGAGTTCTGTTTCCTGTGGTAGTTCTTCACTTTTAATGATGCGTTGCTGAAGCACTCATTTTTTTATTTCATCATTTATTCTTATCACTTGGGAAAGTAACAATTTCAAGATTTTCTAAGTAATAGCCCAACTCTCATTTGTAGCTCATTTTCCTATGTCAATATTAGGATCATTCTATTGAGAAGGGGTCCAACTACCTAGGAACCTGTGAAAAGCTTATGCTCACAGGTGCTTACATACATGTAAATATTAAAGGGATACATAAAGCCTCATCTAACTTCTTTGGAAGTCTCAGTACACAGTTATTGTTGATAGGCAAGTGGGGTGTGTATGTTTGTGTAGCATGTGTTTTTGTAAGAAAAAAAGTAGGGGAAATTTGAGATAATTAGTGTGCTGGAAAGTTACAGAATTTGATATCTTGTTTTGCAGAGACCGTGCATTGTAGGAGTGACATTATTGTGAAACTTTGTTCAGTCAGTTTCCCTTCAAGTGATTTGGTGCAGTTTTTTCTATCCAGTGTTAAGGGCATGACAATGTATTTTTCACAAACTTGTCTAAGAGGAAACTCTGACAGATGATGATGCGAAAAACTAAATTCACTCATATCATATAAACACACAGAAGACTTCTCAGTGGGGTCTCTGCCATCAGAGTCTGTCTCATTGTACCCCAGATGCCAAGGGGGAGCTTGACATTTGTCAGGTTGTTGATAGCTGCCTTAGTCCATCTTGTGCTGCCATAACAGAATGACACAGACTTGGTAATTTACAATGAACAGAAATTTACTTCTTGAGGTTGAGAAATCCAATATTGAGGTGTAGGCATCTGGCAAGGGCTTTCTTGTTTTGCCATCCTATGATGGAAGGCAGAATGACAAGAGAGAAAGAGGAAACCAAATTTACCCTTTTATAAAGGCACACATTCCACACATAAGGGTGAAGCCTTCATGGCCTGCCACCTCTTAAAGGCTCCACCTCTTAATACTGTGACAATGGCAATTGCATGTCAATATGAGCTCTGGAAGGGACAGTTTTCAAACCAGAGGAGCAATTGCCTATCAAACGTTTCAAGAAAGAGGGATTTTACTATTATTTGAGCTACCATTTTTAGCTTTATCCATACATGTAGAAATAGGTATTTCTTTGAACTCAAATTATCCAGTTGAGAATGTCATAATTTTCTATTAGGAGTCTGGCTGATCTAGTCACTAAAAAGACACGTAATAAACGTGTAAGCATGTTTTTAAATGGACAGTTTATAAGTTAGTTAATAATATCAGCGTTAATTACTGTTGCCACTAAATAAATAAACCATTACATTTTATTTTCTTTTAACAATCTGAAAGAATATTTTTTTTTAAATTACTGTTGTGCAAAATTTGGCTTAGTTAGCAACAGAGGGGGAAAATATCTGCTTTAAAGATTGCAATGTCTGATGGCTATGAAACAGATGAGAAGTTTTGAGAAGATGACATCAATATGGTGATGATTGGTTTCATGTGGCTTTAAGCTTTTCTGTCACTGGGAAGATCACTACTGCACATAGTTTACATATGATTAGTGTGTAATGCCAGATTGAAGCTTCCTTCTTTCTGTATCTTAAGTGTACTTGGTATTCTGATTCAAGAGTGAGATCTTGAAGCTTTGGTAAATAGAATTGCCTAATTTGCAGTTGTCCACCAAGCAATGCATACATATAAAATTGATAACAATACCAAACCTCCTCCTTTTGCAGTGAAGGAACCCAAAACAAATTACACATTTTTTCTCTCTCTCTCTCTAACTTGGGATATTGGTTATTTTGTGTTCTTACACATGTAAAATTCCTTTCCTTTCATGCATATGTCCTCAATAAAGGAAAAATTTCCAGTGCCTTTCTAGGAAGACTCAACATATTTTAAGCATGGCATCTTACAAAAAGAACTCTCAATAGTCAAGAAGAATAGGCAGTAATAAACAATTACTTTCAAGACAGAAGTACCTAAAATCTTTCCTTGGTTTCCTACTGGCTACAGGATACTTTTCAAACTCTTTGGTTTCACTGTGACGAACTTGCTTCTTGCAATTCTCCTAAGGTTGAGTGTGTATAGAACCAAGTGGGATGTGGTGAATTTAGCTGACTACAGTGTAATAGTCTCTTCTCTATACATAAAATTAGATTTCTGAAATTGAGAAATTTACAATCCCATAGGGAAAAGCGGGATTGGGGAAATGAGATTATTAGTTAATCTCTCAAAAATCTCATGTATATATTTTATGTTTTCTGAAGCAGAACCATGAAAACAGCCCACCAAATTAATGAGAATGTCAGTATCTCATATGTTCCTTTATTTGGTAATTAATAGCATGGAATGGATATATATATTAATTTATCATCCTTTGATCACCAGTGACTTTTCAGTATCTACATTCTCTTTTATCCATATTTTAAATACAGAACTTATCAATGCATTTTGTTGATGGTGTTAATCTACAGTGCAGAAGATTTCCTGTGTTTGTCCACTTTCCAATTTTCGTAGCCTCTCTGATTTTGTGATTTTAATGTAGCTTGTTATCAGTGTGGTTTCATTGCATTTCTGCAGACATTCATGTGGATACCTGAGCTGGAAAACTAACCTGGGGTAGTCTTTATTTCTTAACTCCCATTCCCCAGTGCAGGGCCCAGTGGTGCCAATTCTGAACATCATAAATGCACAAGAAAGTCCTTCCTCACCTATAACTTCAGGGATGTTTTCACCCATAAATTAAAACACTCAATTTCAAGGTTTGGGGGTAATCTTCTCCCAGATTTCTTTCTCTCTCCTACAGTTTCATTGTATTGCCTCATCTCTCTTTTTTTCTCCCTTATGATTTATTTCTGCTTCTTTTTCTCAACTCCTAGTTTCCTATTTCTCTAATAATCTAAGGCAGGAAGAAGTGTAAATTCATGTGCATAGAAACTAAAATTTCCCTGAGGATATAATGTGCAGAATAAATCCATCTTCACTAGAATTTTAGAACTTGAGATTGAGCATGTGTGATTATTCTACACATTTTAAGTGGGTCTCTGTGCTTTTGCATGTGATTTTGCCTATTCCCAAAACAGTCTTTGTATTCTTCACCATCTGGGAAATGTGTTTTCATCCATGTAAGCTCAAACCGAATACCATTTCCTCTATAGAAACCTGTCCAGCTTATTCAGGCAGAATTAGCTCCTCTGTAGGCAAATAGCATTTTGGATTTTTTTTTTTTTTTGCCAAAGCAAGAACATCTTATTTTCCATACCTACTATGTGCTTGGCATTGTATCAGTACACATTTCTATTAGTACATTCTAG
The DNA here is from genome assembly GCF_001604975.1 of Cebus imitator. Classification (NCBI taxonomy): domain Eukaryota; kingdom Metazoa; phylum Chordata; class Mammalia; order Primates; family Cebidae; genus Cebus; species Cebus imitator. The sequence goes on along the minus strand of NW_016107453.1, from coordinate 2,823,027 downwards.
CACTACATATTTGTGGGTCTATCTTACATGATTGGATTTGAACATTTCCAGAGGAAGGATATTTTTGCTTCTTATACCTACCTCAGGATTTGACACAATCTGGCATAACCAGACATGGTAAGAACAAATGTTTGTTGAATGAACTATGTGTGAATATTTGAATGACTATATTAAATGAATTGGTAAGACTGTTCACTACCTGGATGTCAAAAGGAGTTAGCTAAACATATTTTTATCTTTGGCTTTTTATTAGATTGGTTGCAAATTCTGTGACAACAGAATCTGTGTCTTTCATTCTCATCTTTATACCTCCAATTACAGGTACCTGTGCCCAACAGGCATTACTGGATATTTATAGAATTTAGGAATAAAGAATAAAAGGATAACAATGTGGAATAAAAATAATTTAATTCTTGACTTTTTTTCTGAATAGAGACACGCTCATTAAATTTGACTATTTTAACTCCATGCAACATCATAGTTCTATATCACTTTTATATGTGGCTAGACATGGAAAAGGTAAAAGTAAGGACAGAGGATGGAGGCATAACATATTCAGAGTCAATCAGGTGACTCTTGTCTGAAAAATTTGTACATGAAAAAATGAATGGTTTGAAACAAAAGTGAACTATTGGATGGAACTAAGTTGCACAATTAAAACCTGTCTCGCAACCAAGTGTATCAGTTGATTCTCTGGCAAATCATTGCTTTGCCTTTTCTTATCCAATATTTGTTTGTTTTTGAAGGAAAAAAAAGCATGTGGCTGAGAGGAAAAATCTATGTGTTTTTTCACCATGAATACTCATCTTTATGCATTTTGCTAAAATTATAGTAACTGATAATATTTAAGCATCTTTTGAAATGGTGATTTTTTTTGGTATGATATCCACAGATACAAATAGTGCGTATATCAACAAAACTCATGCACAAACAAAACAGCACATGCTGTACTCACAGCCAGTTACACAGAATGCTCATGCATGCATCTGTTGCTTATTAATTTTCTTCCTGCTCTTTGCATCATTCTTTTGAAGAAGCTCCAGCAAGCCTTGTGATTTGCCCAATTGTTTATAATGGTCTATAAATCAGGGGCATGGACCAAATGAAATGTCTTAGTAGTGTTTGCAAAATATTTGGATATTCAGATTATATTTCATTGTCATAGCTTTAGAAAACATATAGATTAACCTCTGATTGAAACTTATATTCTAGTAACTCTCTGTCTCTTTTCTTTATTCCAGAATTGGTCACGCTTTCAGCCAATGGGTGAGTTCAAACAATGTTTACATGTATTGCTCAATTTGTTTTAACTTCCTGCTCTAAACATTGACAGTTTTTTCTTCCTAAGGGTCTTATGAATAGGCAACACATAAAAGACAAAAACAAAAACAGGTAAAACAAAGAAAAATATCCCAATCTACATTTCTAGAAATCAGGTAAAAATGCTTGGTGAACAGTCTATGTTTTAGCATCTGTTTTTAACATTCGGTTGTGACATTTTTAACAACAGCTGTTGTTCAATGATTAATTAAGCTATGTTTGGATTTGAGGTCTGAATGAGTTGAATTCAAAATATGGGACTTTTTATTAGAAATCCTGGTAAAGTGGATGCTGGGGAGAAAGCCCAAGATTTCATGTGTTTGATTTATTGACTACGTGCGTCAACAGCCTGTTTTTAATTCTCACAGTAACATAAAAATACTCAGAATCTAAGTGCTGTGTTTTGGTGCGTTATGAGTCTATATTTTTTGTCACAGACGTCGTATCCAGTCCTCTCCCTTTATTTCACAGTTGTGGTTTTATAGAGGGATTTGGAGGGCAAAAATTTAGAGCTAACAGTGGGAGAGAATCAGTCACATATGACATCTATGAGCTGCAATAAGCAACAAAACTTTGGGGGAAAATATCTGCATTTTTTCAGAATTTATAGGTAGATGGGCTAATCATCCCAATTTAACGCCTAAGCAGGTCTACACAATGTAACTGCACTGTGTAGATCACATTGTGACCTACACAATGTGACTGCAAGTTCAATGATAACCTATGTCAATTTTGATTTACATCTGTTTTATTCATGTGACTTAGGTATTAATGTAGATACATTCCTGAAAAGTATGTGCTTCAGATGAATAAGCTATTCCAATGATTAAGCCACTCAATTAAACAAGAACTAAATATATTCTACACAACAAAAATATACTGAATAATACCATTTGCATTTGCATAAACAGTTTACAAAATACTTTCACCTTTTCGACCCACTTTAGTAGACGAATAAGAATTAATAGACCTATTTTGTAGATTAGGACCCTCAGGCTCAATACAATACATTGATTAATAACCATTATTAAAAAAATTAACAAGACTGGTTGCAAGGTGTATATCAAAGTTCCTTTTGTGTGTGTGTGTGTGTATGTATAAATATATGAAGATATACTCATTGAAGAATATGCATAAACTTTAGTTATATGGCCACATGTCAAGAATTTTAGCTTTTAAAACTTGGGTTTCTTTATTCTACCAGCAAAATGAAATTTGAAAATAATTATTGCAATCCACCAAAGATCCAGAAGTGCCTTCAGAATCCTGAAAGCAGGACACTGCTTTCTTGAGAAGACATTCAGTATGTTACGCATGAAACATTTTCTTAAGAACAATACCAATAATTTGACAATTTGGGTGATGGTAGATTCTGCCATGAATAGCTACTTCATTCCAAACCATCTCTTTGCTGAGCAACATCAGCCAAACTGCTTGGTTTCTTAGAAAAAAGCCAGTAGACTGAAATAGAACCTCTCAAACAGATATTCCAATGAACACTAGCTCCAGGAAGAATGTCAATAGGTGCTTCAATAACAAATCATGCAGGGTCAAACAATTTGATAAATAATGCAAACAGATACCATTTGTGGAGATTAAAATATTAGTTCTGAAGTAGAGAAACCTATTAATTATTGTTTTCCTAGTTTGTCTTAAACTTATTGGAATATACACACATATACACATGCAGACACATAAATATAAAAACATGCACATATATAAGAATATATATGAATAACTTGAAAACAGAATTTGGAAAATATTGGAAAAAATTAATTTCTTTACTGATTAAAGTTTACATTATCATAATGCTATTGTTTGAATGTGCCCCTCAAAGCTTATTTGTTGGAAACTTAATCCCCAATGAACAGCGCTGAGAGGTGGGATGTTGAAGAGGTGATTAGGTCATGGGAGCTAAGCCTCATGAATGGATTAATGACATTGTTGCTGGAGAGGGTCACTTATCTGAAAAGTGAATATTTGATAAAAGGATGTTTTCATCCTACTTTCTTCCCTTCCCCATCCAATGCTCCTACCCTCATGCCTTCTGCCATAGTATCCTGCAAGATGGCCTTTGCCAGATGTGGCCCCTTCAACCTAGGATGTCCCAGCCTCCAGAACTGTAAAAAATCTCTGTTCTTTATAAATTACCAAGTCCGTTTTATTCTTATAGCAGCACAAAATGGAATAAGAAACATGGGATTTAATAAGATTTATGATCTCTACTAGGCCATGTGATTTTGAAATACGACTGTAACAACTAAATTAGACATTTAAAATATAAATGAAACAGAGATTCAAAGTACAGCAGAAACTATGTGATTTTCTGCACAGAGTTTTGCTTGTATGATGTTATTCTGCTTTTCCAAAGAGCCTTCAGGGTATGAATTCACTAACTTAACTCCTCCTCAAGTCCTCTGCCATGTGGGCCCATCTGCCTTCTCAACTTGCTTCTTTATCACATGATCACATTTTGGAATAACCTCTCTCCTTCCTCTTTGATGGGATCAGAATTGTTTTAGAGGTACCTCCACTGGGTTTCTTGTGTCCACCAGACCCTCAAATGCCCAGAGGCAGGACCCAAAGCAGCCCTATGTTCCTGCTAACTTAAGATTTAAAAATCCAGCCATCAGCCACCTCGAAAGGACAGCTGTTTTCATGGAAAGGCTGTCTTTGTTCGTTATCTTGAGCATGGCTGACTCATGGTGTTCCATGCTTTGTTCCCTGGTTTTTGTTCCTTGGCCTGTGACTCACCTCCTCCATGCTTTCTCCACCTTCAGCTTCATTTCTCCCAGCTGTGACCTGTGTTCCTGGTTTCATCTCTGGTTTCCAAGTCAGGTTATTATTTTTTTAAAGGCTTTTTCCATTTTCCTGCTTTTCACTTATGCTGATACATCTTTCATGCTTTTCCCTCTGTCCTTGGCCATGACTCTGACTAACTGGAAATTGCTGATCAAAGGCTGGTTGACCACCACATTTAGCCTTTGACTGTTACAGCCCCTGTACCATGATGACCTCTTTTGTGCTGCAACAGCAGTAACAATTTCCTTTTCTGAATTACTACTGCATGTGTGCCTAGTACTCATTACTTGCTATTTATCAAATTGTGCTTTCTATGGTGAACACGTCCTCTATAATGCAAAAGTAAATAAAATATGTTTAAGGAATTCCAAAGATTATGAATTTTGCTGAAAGAAAACTGAGACCTACACAAACATTGTTACCGACAGTGAATATTGGACTTTTTCCAAATATTCTTGGGTCCTTTGTTAAATTACATCACCAGTCACTCATAGTCTCTGGTGTAGATGTTACTGGTCCCAAGTGGGCAGATTATAAGAAATTAGAAGATAAGAAGTGAATATTTTTCATTAGGGAGTAGGAATTGCTGGTGTTAAAAAATGGTTATGTTGGCCAAGGAGTAGTAGAGGAGAATGATAACAAGAGATGAATAAATGCAAACAAGAAAGGACATGTCTCTCCTCCCACATATATATTTTTTCTTTTTTCTTCCAATATTACACATTGTAAATGAGCAAAAACAGTATAAAGACACTTAGGTGATATATGAACAAGTAATACCTCCAGGAAACTTTCTTGTTTGTGTCATGTGCTGTGTATGTTATGAGATAATGGACAGGGAAAGGTAAAAAATGTTATTTATTAATAAGTTAATTTACATGAAATCAATCCAAGGAAATCATGAGCACATCTGTGTTTGTCCACTATAAATAGTAGTGGAGATAGAACTACAGAGGGAAGGAGAGCAGAAAACTAAATGTTGAAGGCAAAAGCTGTGATTGTTCTAAGCTCTGTCTTCACTGATCCTTTCGCTTGATGTTCTCCTCCTGATCCTCAGGTGGGAAAGAACCCCTGGCCTGCAAAGGTATCAACTGGGTTATTTGGGGAAAGCATACAAAGCTTTTGAGCAGAAAAAAGTCTTTTGTAATTGCTGATCTCTGAAAGTCTAAGCTAGTAGAAACAGAGTAGGATCTCTAGTTCACACAGTGTAAGAGGCAGGCATAGTTTATATGCCAGACTGTGGTGGAAACAAAAAAGAGCAAAAACGTATGTAATCCTTCTTATAGAGGTGATATTTAATAAGAGCAGACAGATAATTCAATTATGCTTAGTCCATTTTATCCCTGAAGTCATTGTCTAATCTTTATGTTTTCTACCACTTTCCAGACTTTTGTGTAGTGGACATGATGTGACTCATAATGGTCTAGCGCATAATGTTTTATTTCACAAAATATTTATCTAGCATAATAGCTTTCAGACTTTGGTTCTAGTGGGTTGTCTTCTTAAAATACCTTCTTCTTCCTTCTGGTCATGGTTCCTAGCCCATTCTGCCTGTCTCTCACCTTGCTGTAGGTCTTCTATCTGTCATGCAGAACTTGCCAGAAAAAATACTAGTCCAAGAGTTTCCATATGTCCTGAGTAGGACCAACCAGAGTCATTTTTTCAGTTAACATATCAACATGGGCCAGGCGTGGTGGGTCATGCCTGTAATCCCAGCACTTTGGGAGGCCAAGGTGGGTGGATCACTTGAGGTCAGGAATTTGAAACCAGCCTGGCTAACACGACGAAACCCTGTGTCTAATAAAACTACAAAAAAATTATCTGGGCGTGAAGGTGGGCAACTGTAATCCCAGCTACTTGGAAGGTTGAGACAGGAGAATTGCTTGAATCCGGGAGGCGGAGGTTGCAGTGAGCCAAGGTCACACCACTGTACTCCAGCCTGGGTGACAGAGCAAGACTCCATCTCAAAACAAAAGAAAAGAAAACATAGCAACATCTGGAGAGAATGGTGTTTCTTTTATTTGCAAGAATGCAAAACTTAGTGAACGTGTTTCCTTCTAGGTGGAGAGAAGCCTCTTACAGAAAGGAGCCAATCAAAGACAGAGCTGGGAGATGGATAATGACCAAAGTATTGGTCATTATAGCTTTTCCTTGTGTCTTATGAGTTAAAGCAATACTATTTCCAGCTCCATGAGTTATGGATTATTTTTTAAAACTAGTAATTTGAATAGAGCTTCCATTACTCATAATATATATATAATCTAAAGCTTTTTAGTAGTCACATTTGTGGGATAAATTTTTAAAAAATAGGTAAACATTTACTAATAAATTTTATTCATCTAATTATTGAAAATATTATTTTAGTGTTTAATTAAAATGAAATTATCAATAGGGTATTTTTTTTTCACATTAAGTCTTTGAAATCTACCATGTGCTGTAGCATATCTCTCATCTCACTGGGACCAGACATATTTCAAGCATTTACTAGCTGCCTGTGTTAGTGGCTACCATGTCGGACAGCTCAGATATAGACCATAAATATTAAAAACTATTTTTCCCATTAGTAAAACATAACCACTATTAACATTGATTATATATGTCTAGGCTTTTTAATAGGTATATATGTCTCCATTAAATATATACATATAAAACGTATATATTTTTAAACAAAAAGTTCATGTTATAAGACATGTTTTGAGCTTGCCATTTTCATTTCACCTTATCAGCACATCACAGACATCTTATTTTTATTCATTTCCTCAACTGATGAAATACTTTTTCAGATTTTTGTTGGGGGAAGGACACATGGGTTGTATTAATTCTGCATGTATAAGAATACTGTTCAGTTGCCTAGCAGTTAAATCTTAGGTTGGTTGGGCATGAAGGTATTGTAGCCCAAACTCTAGAAATTTTGCTTCACTATCTTCTGAAATTTGGTATTTGTGGAAAATAAACACATTCACTTCTCCCACCTATCTATTTTCTCCCCCTTACTCTGGAGAAATATTTAAATATTTTCCATTATAATTATTTTTCTGCTACCATTAACATGGTTTTAACATTTAATATTTCTTTAGTTCAGAGAAATTATCAACTATTATTGATTATTATAACTCCTTTGTCTATTATATCTCCTGAAATTTCTAATATATTGTTTTGACAATTAGGCTATTTTTTAAATGGCTTCTCTTTTGTCTAGTATTTTCACCTTCGTGCCCTTTATCTCTATGTTCTATATTTTTAAAGAACTTCTTGAAACAACCTTCAGTGGAACTGTAGTATTCAATAAGTCTGTAGTATACAATTTTTGGTACCTCCTTAGTATTTGAAAATTTTATGATCTTACTTTAATATATATATATATATATATATATATATATATATATATATATTTAAATTGCATTTTAGGTTTGGGGTACATGTAAAGAACATGCAGGATTGTTGCATACGTACATACATGACAATGTGGTTTGCTGCCTCCATCCCCATCACCTATATTTGGCATTTCTCCCCATGTTATCCCTCCCCCCCTTCCCCCCCCCTACCGTCCCTCCCTAGTCCCCCACCACAGACCTCAGTGTGTGATGCTCCCCTCCCTGTGTCCATGTGTTCTCATCGTTCAACACCCGCCTATGAGTGAGAACATGCGGTGTTTGCTTTTCCATTCTTGTGTCAGTTATGATCTTACTTTAATCTTAAAGCAATATTTTACATATATTGTTAGGTTATTACTACCTGATAGTTACCACATGATAGCATATATAAATGCTAAACTGAGAGTTAACCTGTTTTTGTTGTTGTTGTTGTTGCTTAATGGAATAAGTAAGCATGGTAAGTGTAATTTTCTATCTTCTAGTTCAGTTACATAGCTACTTAACATTTGACAGGAATACCTAATTCATATTTGGGGAAAACTGGTTTTATATGAGCAGAATAATTTCCCAAGGATATATCCTTCTTGATAACTTTTACAACTTTTAACTTTGCACATGGTCCTTTCCAGTCACTGATGCTATTTCCTAATTTTAGAAATCAAGGGTGTTTTTCTTTGGTACTTGCCATCCTCTTTCCTGTGCATTCTGTGTCTATTCCCTTCCCTCCCACAGACCTCCATTTCCAGAGACCCTTTGCAATACATACTTGGTTGTTAAGAAATGTCTTACAAAATGCTCTGCTTTTACCCTTTCTTTCTGGTAATAAAAATATATCTACTTGTCTCCAGGTTCCTGAAAATTGAGATGGTTCAAAGTGGTGAAAGATGATGAGCTAATTAGGGTAGCTAACATGTTACCTACCCAGACAAGTTAATTTCCTAAATAGATCAATACAATTTTACCACTTTTGTGAAGCCTTTGAAGGAATGACCTCCAATGAAATATTATAAAATGTAGAATACTTGGAGAAATGCTTTGCATCAGATGTAGTTTTGTGACACTCCTAAATTAGCTTTCAGAAAGTGACTCATTTTTTCAGGTATGTGAATGGGGCTGATTTTCTACCTCAAACTCACTTTTGAGCACTAGACTGCTATAAACATGTTCTTAGAGGACATCTCTACATGGATGGCCCTCTAATGCCTTTAAAGCAACACATAAAAAATTTAACTCATCATCTACAAAGCCTGCTCCTTTCTCTGTATTGTAATACAATTAAAAGAATCTTCGTCTGCCCACATTTCCACAGAGGAGGCCACCAATCATTTCACCCCCTGCCCTATTTCAGCCTATACTTTTAGTCCATTGTCCAAACTCATCAATTATTTCCATTGTCCAAACTTGTCAATTATTCCAATTTACTCTGGCTCCAAATTATCTTCTGAATCAAATCCAAGCTTGTAGGCATCACAAGTGGCACTTCCTGTCTCTCTTTCCAGGGATTTTTCTACCCGCCACCCTTTTTTAAATGTATTGAACTATTTTCAGTTCCTCAAATATACTTTACTTCTAAACACTATGTTTTGTTCATGATGCTGTCATTGTTGCAATGAGGACTCTGTTCCTGACAGTTTTGTTCCACTTTTTTCACTTAGTAATGCTATTGTTTTGCTTGTCTGCCTCTCTCAAAGAGAATAAATGCTGAGGTTAGGAATTTTGTCATTAATCACTGAACAGTACCATTTTTGAATTAATGAGTAGATGAGTGGATGAATATTGAGAAAACACAAAGAGTGACAATTGAAATCGCAGTTTAATAGTTTAAGATGTTATTAATAGTAAAATTTGTTTGAATAATATTATTTAGGTAAAAAAGATTGTATAGTCCATATAAAATCCAGTGAAACTGAGCTCCATTCCCAACATTATACAGACATTGAACTTTTCAGATTTCTATTTGCTTATCCAGATGTATATTTGTTTTGTTTTTCATTGTAAAGACAAAGCAAAATGTATATTTTTAAATTTTGCAAAGGAGACAAGCTATTTACATGGGGGAATCCTTTGCCTTTGAGGATGATGTGGAATTGAAAGCACAAAATTATCCAGAATTCCACAGGTGTGTGCCATATGAGCTTCAGTTGATTTGGTTGTGAAGTCTGGGTTGACAGTTCTGAATCCACAGTGCATTAATCTTGAGTTGCATAAGCATCTGTAATCAATTTAAGTAGCTTTTGGTTTTGGCTTTGGAGACTGGCAATTTCTCATGTATTTCATGGAGAAGAAGAGGAGAAGTTGGGGTAAATTCCTAGACTATGTGTCCATAGTACACAAAACAATAAGAATTTGTTGACCATCACTCATTTGATCAACTCTAATGACCAGCATCTATTTCTTTGCCTGAATTAATAAACTTGCTGGCCTACATTGATCAAATTTACTGGAAAATTACTAAATCACTATTTCAATTTGTTTTGCATAAAAATGCCAATGGAAGGCACAATTAAAACACATCTTCACATAATTAACAAAATAGGCCTTCATCAATTACTTATGAATTTTGGGCAGAGTAAACAACTAATGCTTATATTAAGAAACCTTGTAAATAAACAGCAACAGAAAACTATATTAAGCAGGTGATCTTTTAATATATATTAGATATGTGTTCTGATTTTTATAATAACTGTTTTACGTGAAAAGTTATTTATATATATACAGTCTCTCTCTATATATATATTTCTATGATGAGCTGTATAAGAATAAAATATAGATGGGTTGCATTTCCTATCTCTATTTCTTCATTTAAAAAAACCCCATGTAAAAACTGTAATTATAGAGGACCTTTTATATAGGTAGATCTATGCACATAGATTCTGGCTAATGCACATAGATTCTGGCTAATGCACATTGATTTGGAAAGTCAGTGGTTTAATGAACTAGAGGCTTCTTGAGAGCCTCAGACTCTTTTTCAGACATTTTAAAATTAAATTTTATATGAGGTTCAAGAGGGTCCAATAAAGAGAACTCTATTAAACTGCCTAAGTTCTGAATCAAGTGAGAAGACAAAAGACAAAAGAGATGTGGAGCAAATTACCACATTTCTTTTTTAATCTAGTGAATCTGCTTTTGGAGAGTATGATTGCCAATTACAGCAGTCTTGGAAAACCACAAGTTTCCTCAATAGAGACAAGATCCTTTTACAAAATGGAGCAAAATGGCACGTATGAGAATTCATGCTACTTGGAAGCCTTACACTTCCTAGATTAAAGAACCAGGAAGAGGCTGGGGAACATGTGTTCAGCTTCTCCTTCCAAACTCAATACTCAGTTTGTACCCTGCTACTCCTGGAGGAATGAGTGCGGAGACAGCAGAGATCCTGCACTGAAGTGAGCATTGCTGGTTCCCCCTTCCAATGTAAAAGAAGTGGAGTAGTCATCTACTCTTTGCTGTGGTATGTTTAGTTAAATTTACCCATTAGTATATTATGGTACATAAAATAAGATTAGCTGTCTTTGTAGTGTGTTAATACTTATACAATGGTAAGTTTTTGGCCATGTTGAATTTCTGAAATGTCTTTTCCACATGATACTCTTTTGCAAACGTGTTCAACTGCAATAGACAAACACATTTCTCAGAGTTCCTATGCTAAATATCTTCTTAAAGGATAGTTACATTATCAAAATTAATATACACTACTAAGAGTACATACTTATAGAAAACTAAGATTGTGCTTTTTATGGAAAACTTCCAAATGAAAACTAAAAACACATACAGATATGTTTGTATATGCAGACACTTGGTATTTTGGGAACTAATGATTCAAATATTTGAAGCAAGGCACAGTGACTCATGCCTGTAATCCCAGCACTTTGGGAGGCTGAGGTGGGAGGATCACAAAAGCCCATGAGTTTGAGACCAGCCTGAGCAACATAGGGAGACCTCATGTCTACAAAAACATTTTTTAAAAAATTAGCTGAATATGGTGATACAAGCCTCTAGTCCCAGCTACTTAGAGGCTGAGGTGGAAGGACCACGTGAGCCCAGAAGGTCAAGGCTGCAGTGAGCTATGACTGCGCCACTGCACTTCAGCCTGGGCAACAGAGCAAGATCTTGTCTCAAAAAAAAAAAAAAAAATGATAAAAAGATTTGGTAAATGTTTCCAGCTTTCATCTGTATGCATACCATGAAAACTTGACTATTGACATCACGTGTCTGAAATGACACCAACATCTATGTGCATTTTATTAAGACTTTGTAAATTAAATAGTTTTGTTTATAGGCACTTTTAGATTTTTAAATTGAATATATAAGGAGTTGCACTGTGAGCATAACACCTAATGCTACCTCTATCTATGTATTCCTGATTGTAGACTTAGAAGCTAGGAGATTTGAAAAGGAGGATTATAAGTGAGTGGCTCATGAAGGTCAAAGGTACATTACTGAATCAACTTGCAAACCATGAGAAGTGCTCTTGTTTGTTTAAAAAGTAGTTTTAAAGATAAAACACGAATGAGTAGCCACATGATTTTTGTTAATAAGGCTTGCCCTCTTGAATTTCCACCAAATAAATGATTCTAGGATTAAGATTTTAGCCTGAACATGCTTTGAGTTAATAAGTACATTATTAACTCAATGTATGTTACTTTGTGCCTCTTTTATGTTGTTTATATAGGTGTTATATACACTCACAAGAAAGGTTTATCAATTGACCTTTCTAGATACATTTTATTTCCTTGGTGCACAGGATAGATAAGAAAAACCAAAGGAGCATGAATGAAAAGTTATTGACTGCATTTTAAAATGAAGCACTTGTGTTTAATTTATTTTATCCTTTGCCACTATTTTCATAACTTTCATTATTTAAAGGGCCCAGAAAAAATACTGCTTGTGTGAATTAGCAGTACACTTTTTTTTCACTTGCTATAGCTTTAAGCAATACATGTTTAATCAGAAACAGAGGCTAATTCTTTTTCAGATTTGTGTTGTGGTCTCTTGGCTTCCTGAGGAGGCATAAATAAAACCACTAAGCCACATCATAAAATACTTTATTTGTTTTGAGGTATCGGTTATTATTATTATGAGTGATATACATTCAGAAGAATGGACATGCTAAAAGACAATTGCATCTTATGTCTCTTAACTAAGTGTAAATTTCTGGTTGTCCTACAGAACAAACTTCTGAAGACTGAGTTTATTTAATTTAAAGGCAAAAATTATACATCTAAATCAAGTTGAATAGTAGCGAGGTCAAGTCGTGGAGACATGGGAGTATTACTCTGGGGTAATTTTTGGCTGTCTTTCTGAATATATGTGAGTTGAGTCATTAGCTATTATTTGAACTTGAAACCATAATCTGAATTCATGGTATTTAGGATTGACGTGACCTCAATTTCCCTTTAAAAGTGTTGAAGCAGGGGCCTCTGGTCATCAGACTTTGTCATCTGCTATCTATATCCAATTTGAATGTGTAAATAAAGCAATGCATATTACTTTGTGCCTCTTTTATGTTGTTTATATAGGTGTTATATACACTCATCACTTCCACCTTTCCTCTAGTTGAAGAGGTTGAAAGGTTATTAATTACATTTCCAAGGTAGGCTCGCAGCTGTGGTTTAGAAGAAATGAGGATCCACCAATGAGACTGATTTCCATGAAATCTGAAAGGTGGATGGATATGAGGGAGAAGCCATCCTTCTGTAGCCTTTAGCTGTTGCTGTTGGCCAGTGAGATAATGAAGACAGGAAGTCTCCTTAATTCAGTGCTCCTCTGTCAATACTCAAGCTTCCATGGTGTCAAGAAGCAGGGGCAGAGGTGCTGGCTTCCTTTTCTGGCCTTCCAGTCTCATTGTCAGTATTCCTTCTCTAGCTTTTTGGATGTGGGGAGGACACTGGAGCCCTGTCAGCAGAGTGTCTCCCTTCCATCACAGCTCCAGCAACCACCTTCATGAGTCAATTTTATTGTTTTTGAAGTCATTCCAGGAGGTCCAACCTAGAAGCTGTTCTTCAAGTCTTTTTAATAATTTTGTCAGAAACAAATTTGCTATTTTATCTGCCCCTGCTTAAAATGCTCAGTGTGGTTTCTGTGTCCTGATCTGACTTGAATTCCTCCTAACGCAGTAGGCAAGCAAATAAATATGTGAATGTTGAAAGCACCAAATTTGATTTCACTTTTAATAGCGATTGATATCATCGATTTGAAGCTACTCCTCCACTTCTACTTTTATTACATAGTGGAAGACCTGATGTGCCCAAATCCCAATTTACAAATATCAGAGAGTAATTTTTCACAATAAAACATGGCTTTTCATTTAATAACACTCTGAACTGTTAAGAACAATAAGGGTTAATTTATATCTGGCTATTTAGGATACAAGTAATCGATATCCTTAAAATGGTTTAAGAAAGCAGATATAAAATTTCAAGTTTCAGATATATTGTGGTAAGAGAAGAATGTAGCTGTACTTAAAAAAAAAAGAGTAGAATAATAATGAATTTAATAATAACAGTGCAATGCTGATTTTTTTTTTTTTTCCTGTCTGGATAGACAAAGGGTTTATGAAGTCTGGGTGAGCAGACAGTTCTATAGACATAAGTTCTCCATGGAAAACTCCTTGGAGCCTATTCAAAGCAAGTGCTGTCTGAGCCTGGTTAAAGTGATGGCTAAAACGATAGCCAGCCATAGAGCAAAGCATTGGCCTGGATGCCAAGAACCTTGACTGACACAGGGAAGGCCTCATGACAATCATTGGTCCTAAAATAAAGTACAAGTACTCCATCTCCAGGTTTGGTTTCCATGGAAATTTTTGTTGATGGGTAAGTCTTAGGTTGTGTCTTCCTGACCAAAATATCTATGCAGTTCAATCAGTTCAGCCATTCACAGTTCATCTGACTGGACTTTTTATGACTGGCGTGAAGTGCTGAAAGGATTGGTCAGGTGAAAAGTCAGACTCTGTACTTTTTGCAGGCTGATGGTTCGCAAATTTGGCTCATGGTTGTTTGATGGGATCATCCATGTCTGGAAGGGAACAGATGGTTTTAGCAACAATTGGCATGTGCATTGAGAACTGAGTGGACTAGACAGGCCATGGGTGAATTAGGATATTATCTAATCCAAATTTTTTTTTTGTTGTTTAGTAATATGCTTTTCATTTTTCTTGTTCCCCTGAGAGAGCAGGCAGATAACTCACCAGATTGGTATGGGTGTCTTCATCATGTTTATGTTGCTAGAGTAGAAATGAAAGAGGGACACGTAATATTGGGACCTTCTCTCTTGAGGAAGCCGTTTATAATGCATTTCCAGGGCATTTCAAATCAGTTCAATGTACAAGTGCTTATTGTACACAAAATCTGTATAGCTTACCATGCCAGATGTCAGGCATAAAGTTCAGGACAACAGGTATCTCTGTCCTTAAGAAGCTCGTGACCTAGGGTTTTGGTTCTTAATCGTGGCTGTGTGGTAGAATCACCTTGGAAGCTTTTTTAATAAACTATTTTTTGCTTATTCTTCTCTGCAGACCACTTACTATGTAATCAGACTTAAGAATAATGTTTGGCAGAATAGGTGTACATACACATTGAATATGATGAATGATGTAATGTATAGCAACAATTAGATGGGTATAGAACTTTTAAGCACACTAACATTTTAAAAATCATTTTTGAAAAGCATTAGATAGAGTCTCTGTGTACTAAGACTAAGGCTTCCATAGCTTTTGCCACTATAGCAATTTGTACTTAGCCTTTCATAATACACAGAATCACATTTGAAATTACATGTCATGCTTCGTCTTCCTAGATAGATGGAAACTCAGTGGGAATAAAGATCATGTTGCTCTATTAGCTAACACAGTGCTGTGCACATAGTACGTGATCAACAGATAATTTTTAATTGAATGAATAACTTTGCAAAAGGTACTCATATAGATCATCAATCATTACTAATGAGAGTCTCGCCTGTTTTCGAAGTCATGGATTTTTCCTGAACAATGCTATCAAAAGTATATGTCATAGATATGAATGCTAGGATTCAGAACTACTTTTGTACCTTTTGCTTCAGGCAAGCTGGCCTTTCTACTACGCTGAGGAAACTAAGCACATTTTTGTATAGAGATTTTTCTTACTCTTTGTGTTTCACCTAAAAATTTTTGATTATTCTTTTATATTTTTTCCAACATCATAGTAGAAGATATTATTTCAATTATCTGCCAAATCAAAAATGTATTTTTTTCTTACTTACACTTTAATTGTTTCATTATCAAATTGCTGTCCTCATCCTTTTGACACCATTCTATAATTTGATTTGTATTATATTAGACAATCCATAATTTCTTACTCATTGGTTAGATGAAGACAGAATTTTGTGAGCCCTGTGACTCTTACAGCTAATGGTAAAAAGCCAGCTTACTCAGAAGCAGGAAATAATTAGCCAATTCATGTATTATACTTCTGTTTAGACTTCAACTCCAAAGTCTATAGGTTAACATGATGCTTTATCTTTTCATCAAAAGGGTTTCCATTAAAAAAAAAATATGGTCAGAGTTTGGCTCAGTGTTCAAAATACAAAACATTAAAAATCCCAGAACTTTTTCTCTAGAAAATCAAACTAACATCCCTGTGAAGACAGAGTAAGTTATTAACTAAATAAATAATGTGTTTGAATTTTAAACAGAAGATAATCATTTCCAGTAATAAATACATATACATGACAATGGAAAAAATTGAAATTAAATTTATAACAATTAATAATATATACACAGATGTATAACTGGCTAAGAATAAGGAAAATCAAATTTGCTAGAGAGATATACATATACATCCAAGAAGGCTTGACATATGTTTGGATTTGCCAAGTGGAATACTGGCTAATAGTAGACTACCTTCTATTAATTTAAAAAGGCTCGCAGAACCAACAGAGGTCACCATGACCAACTCTATAGACACCTGTTCTGGAAACAAAGGGAGTTAAAATAGGGCTGGTATCCAGGGAACTCACAAATGTTCTATGACTCATGGAAATTGAAGATGTGGATATTTCAGGGTGAAGGAAAAAACATTCTCTGACATTAAATAAAAATGATCACCTTTATGCTGCACAGTTTCCCAGTGTGCAGTCTTTAAAGAAAATAACAAAATTGAAATTAAGTTGCCAATTTTAATTAAATGTTTGGTGATAGTATAATAGGAAGAAATTGGACTAGTTAGAAAATTCCCACCACACAGAATTCTAAAACTGCTAACTATTTTCTTATAAAAAGATAGCTTGGAATAGTGGGTAAGAATCCAGACTCCAGTGCTGGACTATCTAGGTTCAAATTCTTCATCTGTGTCTTCCCCACTTTGAGTCTGTAAACAACAGACCTAATGTCTCTAGACTTCAGCTTCCCCATCTGTGAAATGGGGATAATGACAATCCTCATTTTGGAGGGTGATTTTGGAGGTTAAATTAATCGATATTTACAAAGTGCTCAGAGAGTTATGGCCCATAGTAGAACTATGTGTTATTATTTTATTAGATAAATAAACTGTGAGATATACACAATGTGTATCTTTGCCTTAGGGAAACATCTGAAAATCCTCTTGGTTTTTGACAGAGCCAGCTATGTGGTCAGGCCAGGGCAGCTCACAGAGCACACAGATTCCTTCCATACTTTCCCAGAAAAAAATATTTCCTGGAAGCAAAAACTACATGGCTTGCTCTCCAGCATGACATCAATAAAAAATCTGGGCCTTGATAAGGAGAATCCTATCGATGTGGCAAAAGTAAAAATATAAAACACTTTCAGACATGCCTTAGAACATCCTATTTCTGTGTTGTTTCTTCTATCCATTGAGGTTCCCATCCCTTCCCTGTTCAAGGGCATCCACTGTGAAAGTTTTCCTACCTACACCTCCCTCACAGGACAGAAACAACTATTATCTTCTTCTGGCCCCACATCAGCCTGAAGTTCATACCTCTGGAGACCAGATTTAGCACACTGCATTAGGGTTATCTGCTGTCACTAGCCATGAAATCAAAACGGCTCTCTTTGGAGTCTTAGCCATTCTCCCATCCCCCACCTAGAATTTCTTGTGTGTTATTAGAAGCCACCACCACTCCATCTCTCTGTCTAGCTCTGTATTTTCTTTCACCAGACAACAAAGGCTATTGGAAGTGAATGTTTTTAACTTTCTGGCATCTATTCTCCACACTCATCTTCTCATGCCCCTTTATTCACTCTTCCTTAGCAGAGATGTATCCATCCCTATTAAGTTCATGCCATCCTTCTGAGTTCTACTTCGTACTTCTTTTCACCTTCTTGAAGAATTTGGTGCAAAAATTATTATTTCTTTTTGTATCTTCTACTCTTTACTCTCAATTGACGTTACCTTCAGTCTTGGTAAAGTCTTCTTCATTCATTTTAAGATGAAACCCTTCTAGACTCAGTTTCCCCATGGAGCTGCTGTCTGGATGTCTCTATTCCTTCTCTTCTATTTACATTAATAATCACTGCCCTTTGGTCTTACACACCACTACTCTGTTAAAATTTTTCTAGCAACCATTGTTGATGCCCTTCAAGGTGTTATAACTAAAATGAAAATTGTTTCTCTTTTTGTGGGGGTTCAGTCAGAGTGGTAGGAAGAGTTGTAAAAGAAATCATAAAGAATGTTATAGAACATAGTCACAGACCTTCTTGGAAGGACGGAAGGTTTTGCAATAGCCTTGAGATAGAATTATGGTTGAAGGCAGCCTAATCCTCTTTGAGCTAATAGCAAGAGTAAATAACAAAGGAATTTAAGGAAGTTTATCTGAATAACTTGTTTACTCATGTGATCCTAAAACTAAGCTTTAATCATTCACTTTACCGGATGTCTGTCTCGGGGGGAGGGTGACCAGACTTATTACCCACAAATGGTGTTTGCTTTAGACCTCAAAACCTAGCCTTTAATCTTTACCCTCTAGTGTTGTTGACTCAAAAAAGCTTTTATCATTTAATCTGTGCTGAATAAAGGCCAAGAAGGCCAGCATGTCAGGGCCATCGTTACTATCTCTCTCAGGAGTGTCTGTGAGTGTCCACGGACACTCATAGCCCACTCTTTCACTGGAGATTTGTATTTGAGTGAATTTTTTCATTTGTTGTTGGGTCAGGGTCTGCCTGTCAGATCCCGACATCTTTTTACCTGATCCTCTTTATGACAGTTTATATTGTTTACCACTTGATGCTCCAACTTCCATTTTTACATGAATTCTTTTCTATTTCTCTAGCCAATTCTCAGTGTACTTTGTAGCTATACTTCCTCCATCTATACCTTACAATTTGAGATTCACCAGAATTTTATTCTTTTTTTTCCATCTTAAAATAACCAATGATTATTGCTGGCTATGGTGAAGTTTACCTTCCAGAAGATGTGTAAAAAATTGAATGAAAGTAAAAATAAAAAAGCTATCATAAAGCAGCCTTGTTTACATGGTAGCTCAGAAAAAAAGACACTTAAACATAAACTTATTTCTCTTTTCTTGCTACTCTGCAAGTGTAATTTCATTTTCTTACATGCTTTCATCTGCATTTAGTTGCTGATGAGTTTCAAATTTATTTCTCCAACCAGATTCTTCCATTGCTTTTCAAATAAAAACATTTTTTCCACCTGTATATTTTCCCCTGTTGTCCCACTACTAAACTCATATTCTTTCCCCAAATTTACTCCTCTACCATCCTCTCTGTGATCCTAGACATTATTCTAGTTGCCTCCCCTCACCTTACATCAAGCATCCACTCAATCCACCATCAAGTTCTGTTAACATGCCTCCAAAATACCTTCTTCTCTACTGACTCTGTAGTAGCATCAGCTCGTCAATGCGTGCCATCTCTTGCTTCAAGTACTGCGTATCATTCTCTGCTCTTAATATCATTCTTCACCAGCCAGTGCTCTCCTTTATGTCAGAAATCTTTATTACGACTAAATATAAAACAGCCAATAATTGCCCACAGGATAGAGTAAAAGATATTTAGTTGAACTATGCTAACCTGTCTACACTCACCTTTCAATATTTAATCCGCTAACACTTTCATAAACACTCCTTCAAAAACACCTGAGCACACACACACCACTGAATTACTCGTATCAGCTGAGGAGGTTGTCCCCTCTGTTGCTTACAGGTTGTTTTCTCCACCTACAATGTCTATGCCCAGCAAATGCATACTTACGACTCCATTTGCCATTTTAAAGTTCTTTTTTTCCTATGACTTCTCCTCTGAAGGGTTTTTTTTTTTTTTTTTTTTGGCAGGGTGGGGTTAGATCTGGGTGTTTCTCTTGTTATCTCACAGCACTTCACACAGATCTACATGATAGCATCTCTCTCATCACATTGTAATTTTTGTCCACACATGTGTCCATATTGGTTGGCTACTGAGCTTTCTTCTCCATTTTCTCATCTCTGGGCAGAAACAGCCATGTAAGAGGAAGACTGGCAGAGCCGTTTGCAATATTTTAGAGATAGCATAAACTTTCCCTCATTGGAAAGAGAAAACAACCCTGAAAAATTTGCTATGTAGATAGCCAAAGAGTGATTTTGCCCACGTTTCCTTCCATAGCACAAGGTCAGTGACAACAAATAAGATAAGTTTAAACCACGTAGCAGGAGAAAAAGTAGAAGAGATAGGGTTTCTCTGACAAAAAGACAAAGATTTTGGTGATCATAGTGCTGGAGGTGGTTGCTGTAAATGGAGGTGTGTTAATTAAGCCAGTTTTTAGAAACATGTTAAACCCAACAAAGCCGTTCGTTCTGTAAGGCATAGGTACCAGGGAAAGGAAAGAAGAGGACAAAATGAATATTGGGAAATCATGTCATCTCAGCAACTCTTAGAGAACATGAGAACTTGATTAAGTAATCAATCAACCAGATATTTTTTTAAAAGCCTATCAGGCTCTAGGACATTGTTAGATATAGTGGGGATGAAATGTGGGCAAAACTAACAAATAAACCCAAACCCAAACCAACCAATCAACCAACCAACCAACTAACCAACAAATGAAACAAAGCATCCAAATATTGCCTCTGGTAGGAAAAGACTAAAATCAATTAAAAAGCATATTAAACCATAAAGCATGGCTTGAATGTTATGAAAATGTTCTGTGGCACTAGGAAGGCATGGGCAATGCGGACTCTGTCTGCAGCTGGTTAACACAAAACTCCATTACAAACACAGGTTCCCATGTAAACGAAAAAAAAAAAAAAAAAGGAAACTGGAGAGGCTGAGTATATTAAATTTATTGTAAGTTCAGGATGTAATTTCCTTCTGGCCCACCCTGAATTCTTTCAGCCCCTGGGCATGTGGGATTGGGAGAGTTTATTTTATAGCCAATGTTGCCAGGAGTTACAAGTGACAATTTAGGAGAGAAACTATTTTCTGGATAATTTATTGTGTATCTCCTATAGTGGGTGCTGCAGTAACACTAGCCATGGGAATAAATACCTTCAGAACAAAAAGTGATTGAAGCCAATGAAGAGAAAGCTAGTTAAATCAAGGCCTATAACCTCAGGGAGGGAAGCACATGATGCCACTGGAAATTGATAGAGTCTTGTATAACTTCTCTCTCCCAGCGGATCAAACTATTTCATGCATCATTGTTAATTCTTACACTAATAATATATATATTGAATTGACTGTCAGTGCATACTTTAAAATTCTTATTTAGGAAAAATGCAAACAGACGATGGGTGGCTTATGGCATGGTGGGACTGACTTTACTAGGTCAGAGTTTTGGAATTTTATTTGGTAACTAGAAATGAATATGCAGATATAATCAGATTACGAAAACACTGAGGCCACAGGTGTTGAAAGTGGATGCAGTGACATATTATAATAACATCTAACATTTATTGGACAGTAGTTATGTGTAATCAGTTTGAAACTTTCTCTGCTTATCAAAGGCATTAACTTTTATTTCTCTTTTAGTTTTTAATTTTTGTGGATACATAGTAGGTATATATATTTATGGGGTATATAAGATATTTTGATATAAGCATATAATTTATAATAATCACCTCAGGGCAAATGAAATATTTATTGTCTCAAGCATTTATCATTTTTCTTTTGTTACAAACAATCCAATTTTTTTGTTATTTTAAAATGTAGAATAAATGATTGTTAACAATAGTGACCCTATTATGCTATCAAATACTATGTCTTATTCATTCCACCTAACTATGGTTTTGTCCCCATTAACCATTTTCTTTCCTCTCTACCATAACCCTTCACAGGCTCTGGTAACCATCATTCTGCACTCTGTCTCCATGAGTTCAATTCTTTTAATTTTTAACTCCCACAAATGAGCAAGAACATATGAAGTTTGTGTTTCTGTGCCTCTTATTTCACTTAACATAATAACCTCTGGTTTCATCCATATTGTTGCAAATGACAGGATCTCATTCTGATTTGTGACTGAATAGTACTCCACTGGGTATACATACCACATTTTCTTCATTCATTCATCTGTTTATGGACACTTAGGTTGCTTCCAAATCTTGGCTATTGTGAACAGTGGTATAATAAACAGAGGAGGCTGGGTGTTGTGGCTCTGGCCTGTAATCCTAGCACTTTGGGAGACCAAGGAAGGCAGGTTGCTTGAGACCAGGAGTCAAGCCCAGCATGGGCAACATAGTGAGACTCCATCTTTACTAAAAATATAAAAAATTAGCTGGGTGTGGTGGTACCTGCCTGTAATTTCAGCTACTCAGGAGGCTGAGGTGTGAGGATCACCTGAGTTTGGGAGGTTGAGGTTGCAGTGAGCTGAGATCGCTCTACTACACTCCAACTGGGCTATGGCAGTGAAACCCCATCTCAAACAAACAAAACCCGTAGGAGTGCAGATATATCTTCAATATGCTGGTTTCCTTTCTGTTGGGTATATACCTAGCAGTAGGATAGTTCTATTTGCAGTTTCTTAAAGAAGCTACAAAATGTTCACCACAGTGATTCCACGGGAACATCAACCGTGTTTGAGGTTTCCCTTTTCTCCACATCCTCACCAGTCATTGTTGCCTGTCTTTTGAATAAAAGACAGTTTTACTAAGGTGAGATGATACTTCATGGTACTTTTAACTTGCATTTCTCTGATGATCAGTGATGCTAGGCACCTTTTCATATACCTGATAGCCATTTATGTATGTATTTCTTGTGCAGCCATTTCCCACTCCTATGGTACATCTGAAAAGTGCCATGAACACTATGCCTGCACATTTCATTTATATTTGCTAACTGCAAAGAGTGCAAAGTGCAACATCACACAGGGATAATCTCCTTTGGTTTTGAAACATGGGTTTCTCTCACTCCACTCAAAATTAACTTATATAGTAAAAGAGCAACATTTTAGCTAAATATCACTAAAGTGAAAATTAAAACATTCCAAAACAAACATAAAAGCTTCTTGAAGTATATTAAAGGGTTCCAGAAATGCTAGTTTTATTTGATAGAAGATAAAAAATATTTACATGACATACTGGAAAATGGCAACAATCAATCCATATTAGCATGAAGAGCAGGTTACTTAAGTCAAATGCCCCAAATGGTCTTTAGTAGAAAGAATCAGTACCACAATTCCTCAACATGGCAAGGATTCATGATATGCAGCCTAGCTAAAAATAAAGAATTCACACTGCTTCCTTCTGTGTTGGAACAAACATTATTTTCTATGAACAATTTCTTAGTTGGATCAATGTTGGGTTAAAGAGACACAGAAATCCTTGGTTGACTGTGGGCATACAGGGAAAGTTAGTGAACATGATCTTTAAATTTCCATTCTCTCTTCAGAATAAAATGTGGAATTGGTATTTTTCTTCCATTTGAAGTTACTTGTGACATAACACTCCTGTTCTCTCCACCTCCACTTTAAAAAATATCTATTTTTGTTAATGCACTTCTCAGCCAGGAAAAATGACATTAGGAAAAACATATTGTACAGGTTATAGAAAGGGCAGAAATAAAAGTCTCAAAGTGAAATATTCTTTATGAAAAAAGTTATTTCATAGCTCTTTGATGATTAAAAAATACCACCCAATGTTTTTGAAAACGTTTGCATTTAATTTTACTCTCTGCCACATTTTAGGGGAGTTGGGAATACAGATTTCTTCGATGGACAGATTAAACTACAAATTACTGTTACTCAGGTCTAGGAAATTTGTTCCCAATATTAGAGAAGCCAAACCTATTCCTAATAAACACATTTTTACATATGAAAAAGAGGAGTATGGCAATTTTCTTTTTTTTTTTTTTTTGGCTAGTAAATATTTGTTTACCTTTTCTTCTCAAATGAAAAAGTACTTTATGTGCAGAAGGTATTCAGGGTGAAAAAAAAAAAAGAAAAAGTACTTTAAAACCTTTAAAATCATTTTCCACCCATGATGTCTGAAATGTGTCCACATATGTACAGAATAAGGGTGTCTAGCAAATGTTGACA
The DNA here is from genome assembly GCF_001604975.1 of Cebus imitator. Classification (NCBI taxonomy): domain Eukaryota; kingdom Metazoa; phylum Chordata; class Mammalia; order Primates; family Cebidae; genus Cebus; species Cebus imitator. The sequence continues at coordinate 2,799,098 of NW_016107453.1, read as the reverse complement.
CATAGGTTTCATTTCATTTCCCTTCCCAAATAATTAAGGGTCACTTCAGAAGGAATAAAATCTTTGTTCTTTTGAAATTTTATCTGCCCTGACATGCCAAAAAAAAAAAAATCCCAAACCTTTTCAAAATTTCCCAAGTTATTCTTAAGTATTTAAAAATTCAGATTGAAGATAGAGACATATTTTTAATGATTTGTTTAGTCTAGTAATTATCATCAACTTTTAACATGGGCTGAACCAGCTCTCTCTGTGATTGGTGTCCTTATTATCTGCTACATTGTTATTAAACAGACATGTTCTCATAGGAAATGCTAGGGCAAGTTACCCCGGGTCTTTGAATTGGGATGTCTGTTTAACAGTTTAGTTATGGAACTGGATTTGAGGTTGCTTGGCAGAGTCCAACTTTTTATCTGGCCCATTTGGAGTGGATAATGGTGAGGGTTCTGTGAAAAGAAATGGACACTTAGAACATTCCAGAGCTGTCTTCTCCTTTTTCTGAAAGCGGCAAAGTCTTGTGAAATAAACTGTCAGTTTCTTGGGGCTTCTTTTTTGCTGCCTAGCTCTCTGTGTACCCAGTCACTTCTCCTGAACTCTTAAGACCACTGATGAAGTCTTTGGGTTCCAGCTCTTGGTGCCTCAGTTCAACCAAATAGCTACAAATGCCTAGTCTAGACAAGGTATTTTTTCTCAAAGCAGTAGGAAGCTGTGACCTCAGCTCTCTTACTGTTGGGAGATGGTGGGTGATGTAGTGGGCAAAGCCACATTCAAAACCACTGTAATAATAGATCTCCGTCTGCTAAGTACCATCTGTGAAGTGGAACCTGAGGAGGAGTTTAATGGAGGAATTGACACTGGGGAAGGATTTTGACAAAGACTAAGTAGGAAGCCTCATAGGCAGAGCCAACATTTGGCTTTAGTTTCCTACCAATTGGCTCCAACTTACATTTCCAGTGTTTGTATTTACTATTTAACCTGTCATTTAGTCCAAATTTATGTGCACGTATGGATTAAGTATTATTAAGTTCCAGGGGAAATGAGATTGTCATGCAAGAAGCTCAAAGTCCAACAGAGGAGAAAATCCTGGTTTTAATGGGAAATTCTTAGAAAATAACCTTCAAATTGGGAGATCTCCACTGTGAACTGTGGTATTGTTTCAAGTATTGAAAGCACTGGATTTGAGATGAGTGGAAATGGACATGCCAAGGAATCAGTTACACACTCAAAACTAGAGAAATCATCAGCGAGGCAGACCTGGCAACTGCCTGGCTTGCTTTATTTGTTTTTTCATTGAACTATGAGGTTTTGATTATGTGTGGTGGGTTACAAATTATGCTGGGCATTGGAGGCAGAGGAAAGAGACAAACAGTGACTGTCTTTTTAAAGAATTCACAACCTGAAAGAAACAAGAGACTAAACCTCCAAAATCAACTCTTAAAACAGAAGGAAGAGGAGCATTTGCCTTAAAATAGGGAGGTAGGAAATAAATATTAAAGACTTTAGCAGAGTCTTGGAAGACTGGCAGATATTAAAAAGTCACACAGGATAGGAGGTCATTCCAGGTGGCGGGAAGTACATACAAAAAGTCTCTGCAATGTGAGAGAACATGAATTAACTAGCAGATTTTTTTTTAACTATGGGAACTGCACATAGGCCAGATGGTTAAGAGTGGCTGGTGCGTGTGAGAACGCTGTCACATCTGAGAGGAGAAGAGATGGTGGGAATAGTACACAAAGGGTTAATGTGAGGGCACTGCACATTCCTATGAGAATGGGCCATGAAAAGATTTGAGGGGCCAGTAGCACAGAAAAGCAACATTTGATAAGGGATATTCAAGGCTTAGAGTATGCCTGATTCCAGGGCAGAAGCTATATGGAGAGCGGATCTGAAGGACAGACCTTTTGAGTTGAGTAATGCACATAAATATTTCTAGGGAAGAAAAGGAGGAAAAATAACTAGAAATGCTTAGAAAACATGGAGAAACCAAGGCAAAGGATTAAGACCATAGGTAAGAAAAAATGTTAAGGGAAAGTGTCAAATGCACTGAAGATATCCTGTAGAATAAAACACAAAAGAAGAGAGCAGGTCACCTGCTTTGGCAATAATAAAGTCATTGGTGAACTTTGCAAGCATGCACTTGGCACATTGTTAGTAATGGAAAGCAAATTACATGGGGTAAAGGGGAAAGCAGGTGGTGAGGAAATCAATGTAATGGGCGTAGAAAATTCATTTGCGAAATCTGGCAGAGCTCTTGCCTGGAAGTGAGTGACCAGAGAGATGACAGAATTGATAGCTAAATGAGGAAGCATGTTGTCATTTACTCTTATACATAATCCATGTGTTTCAGCCTGAATTGCCTAATCTCAGTCCCTGAACGTGTATTTGGCATTTCCTCTGCTGCACTTCTATTCAACTCCCTAAATTATTTTTTCTCCTTTTTTTCTTTTTTATCCAAATATATCACCCATTTCATTTAAGACCATGTCATATACATATAGTAAGCATCTAACATATATAATTAGTCAAAAACCTTCCTACTGCTAACATAAGTCAGTTCCAACAGATAAAGAATAAAGTGGATTAATGGCCTCTTGGGAAAAAATAGGCATTTAAAATCTCTCATAAAAGAGACATCCAATCTTATTTAGTAAAGGCATAAAATAATTCTTTTCTGTTAATGTCTGTGGGAAACACTCAAGTAAAAACTGTGGTTTTGGTCGACTCATCCATTCAACAAGGGATCAAAAATAACTCACCTCCCTTCAACTCATCATCTAAGGGGACTAAATTCACATTTTGAGTACAAAGCTGTCTTAGGGTGACAGTTTGAAGATTAAGACATGCAAAGACCTGACCTTTGTTTCTTCTATTCCTTCTGAAGGAACATCTACGATTAAAAAAATTATAACCTTTCAACCGGAAAAACAAATATTAATTTTACAATTATTAGAGAACAGACATCGTGCTAGGAGCTTTCATGTATGTGATTTCATTTCTTTCTCACATCAACCCAGAGAGAGAAGGGGAACATACAGATAAATTCAAAGATGAGTAAATTAAAGGGATATCTATAAACAGGTCTCAGGTGACCTTTAACAGACAGTGCTTCAAGAGTAGAATGGTGGTTTCCATGGGCTGGTATATAGAGGAAATGAAGAGAGGTCAGTCAAAGAATACAAATTTTCAGTTTTAAGATGGATGTATTCTGGGAGTCTAAAGTACAGCATGGCTACTACAGTTAACAATATTAGACAGTGGCTCATGCCTATAATCCCAGCAATTTGGGAGACCGAGGCGGGTCGATCACCTGAGGTCAGGAGTTCGAGAGCAGCCTGACTAATATGGTGAAACCTCATCTCTACTAAAAATACAAAAATTAGCCTGGCATTGTGGTGCATGCGTGTAATCCCAGTTATTCAGGAGCCTGAGGCAGGAGAATCACTTGAACCTGGGAGGTGGAGGTTGCAGTGATCCGAGATCGCACCACTGCACTCCAGCCTGGGCAACAAGAGCTAAAATCCATTTCAAAAAAAAAAGTAAATAAAGGAAATTTGCTTAGAGAGCAGATTTTAAGAGTCTCATTCCCTCTTCCACCCTGCTACATATACACATAACTCTAGGTTGTGATAGATATGTTAATTATTTTGACAGTGGTAATCAGTGCATATTATATACCATATATCAAGTCATCATATTGTATACTTCGAATTTACACAACTTTTATTTATCAATGAAATATTGTTTTAAAAGAGTGCTTCAATATTTATACTATTGTTACATTGCATAACCATTTTGTCCCGTTTATAAAATGAGTCACTGAAAACATGAGTTTTTTCCAAAAAGACTATTTACTATAAGCACTGGAAGGACCTACAATTTAAAAAAAGACTCAGCTATTTGTGATATTTATGAGACAATATGTTACAGAAAATATTAGAAATATGAACATCAAAGATAATAGACCTGCAATTGGTGATTCCACTGCATTTCATTCTATCACATAGTACTTCAACTTTTTAATAAATGGAAGTTTTCCCATATGTGTTGCCATTCAGTTTGGGAACTGAGTACTGGAAAATCCAGAATCTTACTGAAGTGTTTTTAATTAGTACCTTCTGGTTTGGAAAATGCACTGAACAATGTCTGCTTGAAAAGTTTGAACATAACAAAGTCTGTTTCTTTCTACTAAGATTGGCCAGCCCTGAACATGCAACAATATCAGAAGAAGACAGCAAATGGAAAATGAGAGCTACATATTATAGCAAGAGTTCGCCCTGTGGTTTGGAATGAGGCTTGAGGGTCCCCGGCTCTGGAACACAGATGTCAAGCATAGCTGAACAGCTCTGGAAATTCTCAGAAATTTCTGGCTGGTTTGCTGGGGCCTGGCGGGCTGTCCTAGAGGGGCTGTTCTCTGGGTTCTCCCTGGTCCTGAGAACAGTCAGATGTAGGACTTGGCTTCTACATCTAGCCAAGTTGTCAGATAAATTGATTCCACATTTGGGGGACCAACAGTCAGTCAGGCCAGTGATCAGCCAACCCAAGGGCAAGGAAGAAGGTGATAAATTAGCTGAGGGATTCAAGTGAAGAGCAGAGAACTGAGTAGCATGAAATGATGTCTGTCTTCACCAGTACTGACTCAGGTACCATTGAACTTGCATATTAATGCACTTGGTAACTGAAGTTCAATAAAGAATGAATGGGCTTAAAGCATCATAATATGGACATGACAAAGATTCTTTCTTTGACCAAACTCTAGGTAGGTTCCACTGGGCCCCACTCTTGGCTAGGACTTGATCTTGTCCTATAAAAACTCTCAGCACAGATGATTTTGTCTGCCCTCTCCTCCCACATTAAAAGACCTAAACAAACACTACTATCATTTCTAACATTTCAAGGCTGCATCCCTAGGATGACCCCAGTCCCCTTACAGAGCTTGCCTGAGAACGTTCTGGGCTGTCAAAATAATTTATGGTTTGCCATAGCCAAAACCTGATTATAGAACTCTGACAACTCTTCTGAAGCATTTTCTAAAACGTGTTCATGATTGAGAATCTTTCATCAATCCCTTTGAGATACATATGTATCTCCCATGACACAGGAGTGTGTTTTTTAAGGACCTGAAAACCATTTCTTTAATATATAAGAAGGAAAGGGCCTCTGTCTCCCAGTCTCTGTGAAAGGAGAGAATTCTAACTTGTTGGACAATATGCAGCCAACAAATACAGCTGGTTTAATTGATATTTACTGACGTCTCAGTAATTTTTCACTTCTGACTTTACTGATATGCTGCTAGAACCCTTGTCTACGTTCCCATTCTCCCTTTAAAATGCCCAGTTACCTCTGCACAAATCAAAGTTAAGTTCAGACTACACTGGACACTCTTCTGTATGGCAATAATATATTGCTGATTAAAAATATGTCTTTACCACTGTAGTGTCTGGCTTTGTTTATCTTTGATAGACATACACATTAGTCTTTAGGAAATTAGCTTTCAAATGATCAAGTACCAAAGTGTAAGCACCGTGACTTCCTTAGGATAGTTGATTTAGGAGGAGAGTTTTTCCAGGTGACTACAGTAGGCAGCCTCTAAGGTGGTCTGTGATGTTTCCTATTTCCTGGTGTTTGTGACTTTGTGGAATTACTGCTTGTTGAATATGAGCTAAAAAATATTGCCTGATATGGTTTGGCTGTGTCCCCCACAAAATCTCATCTTAAATTGCAGCTCCTATAGTTCCCATGTGTTGTGGGAGGGTCCCAGTGCGAGATAATTGAATCATGGGGGCGTTTCTCCCATAGGGTTCTCATGGTAGTAAATAAGCCTCACAAGATCTGATGATTTTATAAGGCTTTCCCCCTTTCACTTGGCTCTCATTCTCTCTTTCCTGCCACCATGCAAGATGTGCCTTTTTCCTTTTGCCATGATTCACAGCCACATAGAACTGTGAATCCATTAAATTTCTTTTTCTTTGTAAACTACCCAGTCTTCGGTATGTCTTTATTAGCAGCATGAAAATGGACTAATACATGACCTCACTACCAATAAATATAGTTGATCTTTGAACAACATGGATGTTAGAGGTGATGATGGAATCAGTCAAAAATCTTTGTATAATTTTTTACTTCCTCAAAAGTTAACTACTACAGCCTACTGTTGAGTGGAAGCCTTACTGATAACATAAACAGTCGCTTAGTACCTGTTTTGCATGTCATACGAATTATATACTGTATTCTTACAATAAAGTAACGTACAGAAAAGAAAATGCTAAGAAAATCACAAGAAAGAGAAAATATATTTACTAAGTGGGAGTATCATAAATGTCCTCATCCTTGTCATCTTCACATTGAGTAGGCTGAGGAGGAAAATGAAAAGGAAGGGTTGGTCTTCTGGTCTCAGGGGTGATAGAGGCAGGAGAGAATCCATGTACAAGTAGACCCATGCAGTTCAAACTCATGTGGTTCAAACATAAACTGTAGAATATAGTAGCAGTGATGGGTGTCACTTCTGAGATTAGGTTATTAAAAAAACCTGTGGCTTCCATCTTGAATGTGCTTTTTCCATCTCTTGCATGGTTCTTTTTGGAGAAAGTCAGTGTCCATGTCATGGGACATTCATGTTGAAAAGCCCGGGAAAGAGCTCAGAAGCAAACCTTCTGAGTTCTTCCAACAACTATATGAGTGAGCTTAGACAGGGACCCTTTGTCACTTGAGCCTCAAAATGACTGCTGCTGCTCTAGCTGACATCTTGATTGCAGAATCATGAGAGACTGCCTAGCTAGGTTGCTTCCATATTCTTAACCCATAGAAACCATGAGATAAAAAAATGTTTGTTGATTTAAGCCACTAAGTTTTGGGGTTAATTTGTTATGTAGCAATAACTAATGAACAGTGACCTACTTCTACCCAAGTGGCTTAGCCAAGTTTAGAGTTAAATATTCCTATTCTTACATGCAGATCTTACAATTAATTCATTGTTTCTATAGACTGTTATTCTGTATAAGGACAGTATTTGAAAGGAATTACCAGGGCTTTTGTTTAGAGCAGAAGTTCTTTCCTGCGATAATAAGAGGGACAGATATGTCTAGTTTTACTTCTTCCAGAGAATTTCCATCTGTTTGGATGTATGCCATGGATATCCATCTTCAAATAAAATTCACAATTCCTGGACACTGGGGTCAGAACATACTTTGGGATATCACTCACTTACATTACAAAATAACTTCCTAAAGCCATGCAAGTTTTGACTGAATCCACTTTTAAATGTCTTGTGTGATTTATATTAATTCTTCTGTTTCACCTGAGAGGTCAGGGACCCATGATAGCTACCACTTCTGTGTGAGTTTTCATTTTACGTTTAATCTACGCAAAGACTGTTTTTTCACCATGCCCGCAGGGCTTGCTATGGCTGAATCTATTTTTATGTGTACAGGATTCTTCTGTTTGTCTTATCTTACTCATTTAATCACATCTCAGCCACAGAGTGGCTACCACTTTTAACTTAATTTTATTTAAACTGCAACAAAGTGTCCAAAATAAAAAATGTCATCCATGTGAGCCCTTTTCATGCAGTTGGGAGACATTTTGCCTAGAGGTTGGAATATTAATTTTAGCATCAACATGCTCAACAGCCTCCAAATTGAGAGAGTATTTGAACCAAAGCAAAATTCCAGTCCACAACTGTGATAGGAGAATAATGCCGCTCCCTCCCAAAGATGTCCATGAGCTCATCTCCAACACTTGTAAACATATTCCCTTGCATGGCGAAGGGGGTTTTGCAGATGTGATTAAGTTAAGGATCTTGAGATGGAAAGATTATTTTGGTTGATTCAGGTGAGCTCAGTGCAATCACAAGGTTGTTATAAGAGGCAGGAAGGTCAGAGTGTGAAAGAGACTAGAAGATTCTATGCTACTGGCTTTAAACATGGAGGATCTTCAAGAAATGAAACTCAAATGGGCCATTTAAGGAATGAAGGTAACTTTTAGAAGCTGGAAAAAGAATGGGAACAAATTCCCTTACAGCCTTTGAAAGGAACCAGCCCTACTGACATCTTGGTTTTAGTCCAATGCAACCCATTTTGGACTTCTGACTTCTAGAACTACAAGATAACTGTTGTTTTAAGGCACCAGGTTTGCAGTGGTTGGTACCAAGAGGAATAGGAAACTAATACAACCATCTAAGTGGGCAATCTAGAATGAATTTTTCCACGTTTAATACTGAAAAAGCAAAATCTGTCTCTGGTGACATGCTTGGGATTCCTCATCCCCTTTATCTTACACTATGCATCACTTTTATTATGCTTATCCCATGAATTAAATTGTAATAATTACATGTGGGCAATTGCTTTTAAAAAATGTTCCATAATTCCACCTTTCCAGTGCACTGTACCCACATGGAGTCTAGTACCTGTGGAATCTTGATGCATCTTGATTTATTGATCTCATTTATCACTATTTTCCATATTGGATATTTTATTAATAATTTTTCTGGAAAAATAACTGTAAAATCAAAATTTCATCCAAGAAATGACTGCTTTTGTTCCATCTTTGTTCCCATTTTTTTTAAAAAAGGATTTAATTTAAATTTATTTAAATTATATAACATGACTCTCATACCAAAACTATTACAGACTGTAAAAAGAATGTTTTAAGAGAAAAATAAACAGATACTCCTTTTCTCTTGATATTTAAGAAAGAAAAATTTGTTTCCATCCAAAATTTTTGTGTTCATAAAAGTTAGTCTCAAACCCTCAATGCCTGACCCCAACTCCCAATAGGCCTGTGCTTTTCTGCATATTTCTGTATCCTAACTTTATCCTTTTTCTATGTTGACATTTATTTACACAGCCTGAGCAATGATATTATCTAAGTTATATGCAAACATGGTGTGCTACAAGGATCTATCTAACAAGAACTTTTGTTTTCCACTGAGATTTAAACTGCTTCTAAAAGATGGCATGGTAATCTCCCAAAATAATTGTTCTAAAAAAGTGTTTCTCATGAAATAAAATCCTCATGAATAATTAACTTATTTTTTCAAACTGACAAGATGATATATATTTATGGCATACAACATGATTTTTTGATATATGCATACATAATGGAAGGGCTAAGTTAAGATATTTGACATACATGCCTTATCTCACTTACTTATTTTGTTGTGATGAGAACACTTAAAATCTACTCTCAGCAAGTTTTACGTATGCAATGTGTTGTTATTAACTGTAATCCCCATGATACACAATAGATTTCTTGAACTTATTTACCCTGCCTAATTGAAATTCCATGTGCTTTGACCAATACTTTCCCAGATCCTCTAACCCCCAGGATCTGGCTACCACCCCTTCTCTGTTTCTGTGAAGTCTACTTTTAAAATATTCCACATAAGTGAGGTACTGTGGTCTTTCTCTCTCTGAGCTTGGTGTAATAATTTGTTTTTTGTAATTTGTTAGAGACAATCCTAACCTTCAGAAAAAGTTGCTGATCTTGAAAATGAATTGGCGCTTTCCTTTATAAAAGTAGAATGACTCATGATATTCTGTATACCATGCAAATCATGCTTATATAAATATTTTACACTCGAGTGTGAGGTTTATGTAGAAACAAGAGCTGTTTCTTCATCTGTAACTAGCTGTGACTTGGTAAAATAATCTAATTACTTCACTATCTATATTGTCTTAATAAACAACTACAATGTTTAATATTTTTAAAAACTATTAATTTGACAATCTATGGTTGTGATTTTTATCTAGAAAAAAAGGTCAGGCTCTTTTGGTGTCAGTCTGGTCACCTTGGTTGACCTTTTTGTACTATTCTCACTTTCTCAGAGGCTGTGGGTACGTTGAGCTCACTCTGTGCTGCAGCTGAGGTATTTTACATTAAGAAGTGGATGGCTGGAAGCCTGGCACAGGCCTTACGGTCCAAATGGCACTCTTTGATTCAAAGCCTGCAGAGAAGGTGGGGTGAGATTGGGGGAGAAAAAAACCAAACAATACTTCATATTTCCAACAGCTATTCCAAGTTACATAGATGCTGTGATAAAAAGTAATCAAATGTAACTAAAGATATTTAAAATATTACAGTGTACATGCAGGTAAAATAGTTTAACCAAGTAGAAGTAAAAATATTGTTTAGCTTTTGTAAGAAATTTATAGAATAATAACATGGTGCTTTTTTTGTGAATGACATTGTAAAGTGTGAGTAAACTATTGCCACTATGTTCTATTGTGGGGATAGCTAGGAGCCCAAGAGGAAAGTTCCAGCCTGCCCAGAAATGCTAGGAATATTTTCTAAACCATGTGGAAGAGAGTTACAGAATAAGAAGAATAGCTGGGCCTCCTCTCGCTAAGATTGTGGGTAAAGTTGTTGGTCCTCTATGGGACTGAAGAGGCAAAATGTGAAGTCCAAGGGGTTCCTTCTTTTAGGTAACAGGAAATCCCTTCTTTGCACCTCTCCCCTCCCAATAAAATCAGGTCCAGTGGTTATCTTGGCTCTTTTAATCTGACCAGTGACTGCTCTGCTCAGGAGAATGAGTTAGTGAAGGGTCAAATATGGCATGAGTAGGTGTGTCTTTGCTCCTCTAGGTTAAGAGAGAGACAGAGGAAGGAGCCCATGGTCTTGATCTTTGGTCATGACCATTTTATGGGCCACAGGTATGTTCAGAGGTTTGAGTGGATATCAAGGATCTCAGATTAATGATTCCCTGTTGAACAACAGAAGTTAAAACACTTTAGTTCAGCAGCTACAAGAAAAGTATGGAGATGAAGCAACTCAATGGAGGACTCTAGAAAATTTTGCTCATAAGTGGATCAGAAAATTTTAAATTTCTACTTTAAAGACATTTATTGTACAATTTATTGGTCTATCAGGATTGAGTTTATTGTATTTATCAAGTTTTATTTTAAGATGATTTATCCTCTTTATCAATAAGCTACCTACCACCAATCTATCACTCACTTATCTCTATCTCAATAAACAAACAGCCATACAGTCAGACTTTTATTCTAAAATCTGAGTGGAGTTGGTTTAGATTTTCTCTTATCTCTTGGTTACACAAACAGGGATTATTAAGGCATTTAGAGGAAGTATACCACTCTCTAGAATATTCCAAATATCATTTTTAAATTTAAAAATTTGAAAGTTATTTTGGTTCTCTTTTTTTAAATACAGCCAAATTGAAATATAAGGTATGACATTATGTAATTTTAATCCATTTGAAATAATTCAGATAAATATCTTACCTTTAATGTTACCTTTAAATGTTTTTCTTTTAATGTTAACTTTCCTTTCTTCTGAATTTAGAAAATTATCCAGTTTTTTCCCTTCTTAGTACAATTATACATTCAAATACGAATATTTACTGTGTTTAACAGATCAGTTGAATGTAACCTACATCTTACAAAAATTCACTTGTACGTTCTATCAAATAAATGAGGTAAGAAATATTTGTGGCTGGGCGTGGTGGCTCACGCCTGTAATCCTAGCACTTTGGGAGGCCGAGGTGGGTGGATCACCTGAGGTCAGGAGTTCAAAATGAGCCTGGCCATCATGGTAAAACCCCATCTTAATAAAAAAAAAAGAAAACAAAAAAAAGAAATAGCAGATTAGTTGCTTGGCTGGGCGCAGTGGCTCACGCCTGTAATCCCAGCACTTTGGGAGGCCGAGGGGGATGGATCACACGGTCAAGAGATCGAGACGATCCTGGTCAGCATGGTGAAACCTTGTCTCTACTAAAAATACAAAAAATTAGCTGGGCATGGTGGTGCGTGCCTGTAATCCCAGCTACTCAGGAGGCTGAGGCAGGAGAATTGCCTGAACCCAGGAGGTGGAGGTTGCTATGAGCCGAGATCACACCATTGCACTCCAGCCTGGGTAACAAGAGTGAAACTTTGTCTCAAAAAAAAAAAAAAAAAAAAAGAAATATTTGTGTAACAATGGTGAAATGAATGATGTAATGGTCAACTTGCAACCCAGCCTTTGCCTCTTTTATTTATATTACCTAATTCAGGAGAAATAATTTTGGAGAATTTTATTTAAAAAATTGTATAAACCACAAAAGTATTAAGTGAAATATGTCTGTCCTCAGACCACAGCACTGATGAAAGTTTTTTGGCTTTGTAGAGGACCCCACAGAAACCTGAATTGCCTGAGATTGTTTTATTTGACTGCTGTGCTTCAGTGTTTTTAATTTTCTGGTGCTTAAACTTTTGCTGCAAAGGGAGAAATAAATCATTGTGCAGATAATGTTTGGTAGCCTATCACATATATATCTTTTTAGAATATTCTAAAGCAAATTTTTAAATATAATAGGATTCTGTATTAGTCATTCTCACATTGCTGATAAAGACATACCCCAGACTGAGTAGTCTATAAAGGAAAGAGGTTTAATTGACTCACACTTCCACATGGCTGTGGAGGCCTCACAATCAAGGCAAACAAGGAGCAAAGTCACATCTTACATGGCAGCAGGAAAGAGAGCTTGCCTAAGCGATCTCTCATTTATAAAACTATCAGATCTCCTGAGACTGATTCACTATCATGAGAACAGCATGGGAAAGATCCACTCCCATGATTCAATTACCCCCCACAGGGTCCCTCCCATGACACATGGGAATTATAAGAACTACCATTCAAGATGAGATTTGGGTGGGGACACAGTCAAAGCATATCAGATTCTAAGACATTGTATTAGCCTATTTTTGTGCTGCTGATAAAGACATACCTGAGACTGGGAAGATAAAATGTTTAATGTACTTAAAGTTCCTCCTCATAATCATGGCAGAAGGTGAAAGGCACATCTCACATGGCAGCAGACAAGAGAAGAGAGCTTGTACAGGGAAATTCCTCCTTATATAATTATCAGATCTTGTGAGACTTATTCTCTATAATGGGAACAACATAGGGAAGATACCCCATGATTCAATTACCTCCCACCGAGTCCCTCCCACAACATGTGGGAATTCAAGATGAGATCTTGGTGGGGACATAGCCAAACTATATCAGATATCATCTCATTATTGTAGATGGGATGATCTAGTGTTCGTTCCAGCAAGTATATGTGTCTGTCCAGTGGTGGTTTCTCTGAACCAAGCAGGAAACTTAATATTGGAGTAAAATTTTAGTTTTCTCTTTATTATATAGAAGCTGAATTCTCTCTGAGTAAGAAACAGAAGGGCTGTGAACAAACAAGGGCATTTTTTAAAAGCTTAAAGTTTTAAAATCCCACACTCACAGATAAGTTCTTATTAATATATTTTTAAAGAGATTAGAGAAATGCTGTGAATAAAAAAATTTTTTAATGAAATTACCAATATAACAAGATAATTTTTGCAAAATCAATAATAATACAAACACTGATCTCAAGCCCTTTATGCACAATGTCAGTAAGAAAAGAACAATACTTAACAACTTGAATCTAGCACAATCTAATTATAAATTTCCCCCCAAAAAATTATGGTCTTAGTTTTGTGTTGGATCTAAGAATTATCCCCTATGTATGAAATATGCTGTCCTTTTATGACAGTTTTGTAATAAAGTTTCTGAAACCTCTATGTTTAATACTTAGAGTGGTTTTTTTTTTTTTTTTTTTTTCTGGTGGAGTAGGAGAGAGATGAAGCAAACTCTATCATGGCATAGGACGATAGCTATATACTTTTCAAATAAATTTTCAAATCTTGAGTTTTTCTTAGGTTTTATATCTTTGATGAACTGTATTTAGAAACTATATGTCAATACTTCATAGCCTGTAATTTACAAAGCCTCCTGGAGTTGAGAGATGGTTACTATTCATGCCTCTAACTCATGGCCCAGTTTTTAAGGCAAAAAAAAAAAAATGAAAATGAAAAAGACTGATCATGTTCCATCTTTAGCAGATTGAAGAGGGAACTATGAAAGCAATAGACAAATGCTGTCGTGATGAGATTCAGCCCTGCTTTCATGGCTCTTGTGTAGTGAGAAACAGCCAGGAATGTCAGAGGACACAGGTTCCCTTTGAAGCTTGATAATGGGAAGCTTCATCTTGTACTATTCTCATAGCTGCAATAGTTCCATAGCCAGAGTATTTTCATAGCCCAGAGGACTATCAGCAAAGAGAAGAGCTTAGAGTCGGGTTTACTAAACTAATGTACTCCTCAAATAAGATGGCTTCTTCCCTAAATGGCTAAACCTTTTTTTTTCTTTTTTTTTTTACATTTTAATTTTAGTATATATCTCAGGTACCTATGCAGTATTTACCCTCAACCATTTGTTAAGAAATTCTAAGTTTTAGTAGATTATTCTTTTGTTATTTATTTGTTTTCTTCCTGTTTTCAGAAAAGGAGATGACATTGACTGAGTCTCTTACCGGCACTCCTTAAACTCAGGTATATGCCTATGCCTGTCTCTCATGGCTTTTGACAGTCTCACTTGCTAATGGTCTGTAGACTGTGTGATCTCTTTCCTTTCCTTACCTCTGTTTTGTCTTTGCATTCTGAAATCGCTTGGCTTCTCTCTCTTTGTCTTCATTTTTGTTTTCCCATTTTAACCCATCATCCCTCCTGCACCTAATTCTTTGCTTTTGGGTTCTGTCTTCTGGTTATACAATTTTATGCTCTTCCCACACTAGCTCCAACGAAGGAGTGACATGCAAATCATACTGTAGGCCCTTCAGGGAGCAATGATGGCCAACCATTGGCAGTTGAGGACTTGGAGGATTTATGGTCACAGCCAGGTTTTCTGTTCCTCTGATTTCAGGGGGCACTGGGCAGGCAACAACAGGTTACTGTTTGTCCCCATACCTGGTCGGAGAAAGTCATCCTTCCTCCTATAGGTCTTGCCACATGGCTTGGCCTACATGGGCCAGTGACCAACTAGCTAATTTTGTAACTTCCAGGTAGTTAACCACAAGGTTAGGCCTCAATAAACTGCCCAGCTATTGGTGCAGATTACTACAGGTGTCACATCCTTGGTGATCACCATCCATACTGCTCTAAGTTCAGCCCATTGGCTACTTTGCTCACACCTGGTTTCAAACCCTATGATATCAGTGCTCCAGGCAGCAGTAACACCTCAGCTCTACCCATCTGTATACCATGCCCCATCAGGAATGGAGGGATGCCCTTCTTTGAATGGTAAAGGCTCAGGGCCTAAGGGTGCCTCAGGCCCCATGGCCTTATCTTGCATTAGGAATACAGGTCTTAAGAACTCTTGCAACTCTGCTGCTAAGGGACTTGTAATCAGCGTACTCCCCACTTTGCCAAAGTGGATGTCTGCCCTATTTCAGTCCAGGGGGTTGTTATCCATGAATGCACCCATCCTGCTATTGGGTAAGTCATCCACACGAAGACTGTAGCCATCTTGCCAAGTTCTCATGAGCCTGAAGGGCAGCATATAAAGTTACTAACTGCTTCTCTTTTAAGGAATACAAGAGCTCAGGTCCCTTCCATAGTTGGGATGAAAAGCCTACTGGTGTTCTCAAGCACTCTTTGTGCTGCCACAGGCCCCAACTGAAACCTGTGGTCACATGCACATCCAGCTCAAATGGGAGCCCTCTGGTCAACTATCCCCAGGGCTTGTTCCTGCTGAATAGCCCACTTGACTGCCAGGAAGGTGGTCTCAGCTGCACCATTCCAATCTCAGGCAGGAGGAGCACTGCTGCTTCTAAATCTGCAAGAGGATTGGAGGTTAGCATAATATCATTAATAAGACTACGAATAATATAATTAACAAGATCACGACATATGGTGGGACTATGCACATAGCCCTGCAGTAACACTATGAAAGTCCATTGTCACCTTCCCATGAAGGCAAACTCTTCCTGGTTCTCTGAGAAAAAATGCATTAGCCAAGTCCACCACATAGTGGTTCTGTCCCAATTCTGTTGCCCAGCAGTCCATCAAATCTGTGATAGATGAGACAGCTGCCAAGCCGTATAAAATGTTCACCCCCAGAATGTATTTCAGGTATGGGAGAAACATACACAGTAAATAATCAGGAAGCCAAGCAGCTGATGCCAAGGTGCAGAGATACAGGTTTCACTTTCAGTGACTGTAGACACTTCATAGCTGTCTATGCAGCCTTGCCTGGAAACTTACCTAGGTGCAGGGACGAGCGGATGGCTAATTTCACATGTAGCCTCTGGTTGCCCAGTGTCCCCTCAAGCTGGGCATCTCAACCAGTTCCCTTATAAACAGAAAAAGCTTCACATCCCTGCCTGGCTGCAGCATGTAGTCTTTGAGGTGGAGCACCTGGGTGGGACCAGGTCATGCAGCAATGTCCTCCTCCCCTTCTTCCCCTTGGGCATTTTCTGGAATTGCTGCTCCAGAGGCACCTCTCTCCACAAAGTTAAGAGTACTTCATTGGGTTGCTGATCAATTTTCTTTCTGTCAGCACTGGCCAAAATCAGATCTGTCCACATCTTTGAGTGTGTTACTCGTTCGGGCTTCCTTTTCTCCTTTGGTGGGGGTGGAACCTGAGAGGGGGGAATCTTCCCCTTCGTTACTGCACAGACAGTCCCACCGATGGCCTCTAGGCCTTTATTAAATCCTTTTTCAAGCTCTGTAGCCTGGCTTCCAGGGGGCGCCTGTTGTACCCCATTCATGGCAGCTTCTAATTGTTTTTTCTGAGCTGTGTAGCCAGGCTTCCAGGTCCCTTGCCAATGGCTGGAAGGCCCTTACCTCTGTGGCATCCCTCAGGAACTGGGTGTATACTCCTAGCACAGTCACACCCATCCAATTCTTCTGCAAAGGCTCCTTCCTTCTCAGTGGTCTGTGCTTCCAGCGGCTTCGGTGCCTTCTCTATGCATTCAACGGACCCACCTACCACTGCTCAGGTCTCATTGGAGCCCATCCTTGCTGCACAGCTGTAAGCCTGGTACCACAACACATGTGGCCAGAGGGGCCAACCCAGAATCAGTGGGGACCAAAGGCTCAGCCACCTCAGGATGCTGTTTGTGAAGCCAATTTTTATGCCAAGTGTTAGGTTCCAGCCCAAACTGAGGACTGATGGGAGTGGGTAGACCAATAGCAGGTAGCTGGAAAAATGCTTGTGGAATTGTACACAGTTTTGACATGGCTTTTACTCTGTCTCTGGGAGTGAGTGAGCCTGGATGTCAGCCACAGGTACAAACCACATAGCCTTAGCAGGGTAATTATGCCTTTACAGACAATTGTGGCTTGGAGTCAAGCACGAGCTCAGATGAGTGACCACCTAATGCGCCTCATGTGCTGTGGTTCCATAATGTGTCTCACACAGCATGGGTACATTAGATGTGGAGTTACATGCTTGCATTGCAAACCTGCTGAGTCATACTGCACCAGGCAGCTGCCTCAGCCTGCTCCTGAGTAAAGTGCAGCCATTTCCTTACAGTGGTATGTAGCAATGAAAATTTATTTTTGTCCATGAACTTAGGACTGGGTTGGTGGTTCTGCTGGGCCAACTTCAGCTGATCTTGGTTAAGCTCACTCTTGCATCTGTGGTCAGTTGGTGGGTCAGCTGGGAGCTGGTTGAAGTTGTCTTCAGCTGAGATCATTGCTGTCTGTTCCATGCAGTCTCTCATCTTCCAGAAGGCCATCTAAGGCTTGTTCTCCCA
This sequence comes from Cebus imitator, assembly GCF_001604975.1. NCBI lineage: Eukaryota > Metazoa > Chordata > Mammalia > Primates > Cebidae > Cebus > Cebus imitator. The sequence goes on along the minus strand of NW_016107453.1, from coordinate 2,781,541 downwards.
GCAAAGGTGGAGTTCTGAGGCAGTGAAAATGTGCAAGGGCTTTTGAGGCCTTCTTTCAGAAGTGGTTAGCTGCCAGCTTCGCCACATGCTATTGGCTAATGCAAGATAAAAAGCCAGCTCTATATTAAAGACTGAGAGGATGGAGTCCACGTCTTGATGGGGAGAGCTGCAAAGTCACATAGCAAAGGGAGGCCATAAATTGGGGCCAAAAAAGCCACCTACAGCAGGACTTATGCCATAATCAGCTGCAAAGTAAAAGTCACTGAAGAAAAATGTACCCCCCCCAGTGCCAAATAGGATCAAAGTAAATTAGAAAATAGAGCAAAACATGCATCACTAGAAAGTAAGGCAGAGAGACTCTGACCTCAGTGAGTCATCTGGAGCTCAGTCTCTCCCCTAGAGCTGGTTCCTTTATCCCATTGCTTAACCATGGTGTACAACCTTGCAATTTCTGCTAAGCCAGGAGTTATTTATCAGTCACAGCTGGGTTAGGTGCTGTCCTTTCTGATGCTGGCTGGGAATTGGTGAAAACACTGACCTCATACTGCCAGGCATTCTGGTTCTGCGTAAAACTGAGGAATTAACCTGAAGGATATTTCCACACACGGTAAAAACATTAGAAAGGAACAAAATAGTGGCCCAAATTATTAGGAATGTGTTCTTTGAAGCACAAGAAATAGGCTATGTTTCTATTATTCCATCTCAGAAGAAGAATGGCAGGATATTTTTTAAAATCGAAAAAACGTCAATACAGGAAACATTGGAATAATTTATGCTGGGATGATGAGGCATCTGTGGACATGAAAGATCAGTGGGTTTATTCCAGAAAGGCAAACAAAAGGCATGTGATACAAATATGTAAAGGAAGGTTTGAGAAAAGGCAAGCTCTCATTTCCTCTTAAGGGAAGAAGTAAAAGAGAGGCTTAATTTGAAGTAAGGAAAATGATGAGTAATGGAAAACCACGTAATTAAAACCAATTGAACAATGGTTTTAGCTAAAGGTAAATTTGTAATTCTTGCCAAAGAGAATTAAGGACTGGGCTCAAACTATCTCCAGAGACTGCTAGAGAGATCACAATCTGTGTATTAGTTTGTTTACAATAATTTCATTTTAACTGGTTTTATGACTTTTAACTTTTATTTTAGGTTTGGGGGTACATGTGCAGGTTTGTTATATAGGTAACATGTCATGAGGGAGTTTGTTGATCATTTCATCACCCAGGTACTGAGCCTAGTACCCAATATCTATTTTTTCTGCTCCTCTCCTTCCTCTCACCCTCCACCCTCAAGTAGGGCTGAGTTGTCTGTTGTTCCTGTCTTTGTATCCATGAGTTCTCATCATTTAGCTTCTACTTCTAAGTGAGAACATGCAGTGTATTAGTGTGTTTTCACGCTGCTGGTAAAAACATACCCGAGATGTGGTAATTTACAAAAGAAAGAAGTTTAATTGGACTTACAATTCCACATGGCTGGGGAGGCCTCACAATCAAGGAGGAGCAAATCACATTCTACATGGATGGCAGCAGGCAAGAAGAGAGCTTGTGTAGGGAGACTCCCGCTCTTAAAACCATGAGATCTTGTGAGACCCATTCACTGTCATGAGAACAGCAAGGGAAATAGCCACTCACATGACTCAGTTTTCTCCCACTGGATCTCTCCCACAACAAGTGAGCTACAAGGTGAGATTTGTGTGAGGACACAGAGCCAAACCATATCATGAGGTATTTTGGTTTTCTGTTTCTGGTTAGTTTGCCAAGGATAACGGCCTCTGGCTCCATCCATGTTCCCTTAAAATACATAATTTCATTCTTTCTGATGTCTGCAGAGTACTCCAAAGTGTATGTGTACCACATTTTCTTTATCCAGTGACTTTTGTGTATTTATATTGTAGGCGTCTTTATTATTTTTTAAGCTTATCTTAGTAGAGACAGTTTCTTGTTCATCAAAATACCTTCATGGCTTCCTTTTATTTCTTTAGACAGTTCCTTGCTTCTATATTTCTAGAATATCCAGCCAGTAATAGTCTAAGGTCTGTGCTTTAAAATTTTTCTATAAGAGGCTTTTATAAAACTGAAATGAAAGACTACGTATTGGAGAGGACCTTATGATGCCACAGACCTACTATTTAAGTTCATTCGTGCAGGAATTAGGTCCCTGGATCAGAATTCCAGCTTTCCTGACAAGCCTTCTGTATTTGTGAAATGACAATGAAAATAAAATATTTATTTAACAAATTAGATACTGTAGCAGAAGAGAGAAAAAACCCATCTCAACTGCTTAAGAACAAGAACAGTAGGGCCGGGCGCGGTGGCTTAAGCCTGTAATCCCAGCACTTTGGGAGGCCGAGGGGGGTGGATCACGAGGTCAAGAGATCGAGACCATCCTGGTCAACATGGTGAAACCCCGTCTCTACTTAAAATACAAAAAATTAGCTGGGCATGGTGGCATGTGCCTGTAATCCCAGCTACTCAGGAGGCTGAGGCAGGAGAATTGCCTGAACCCAGGAGGCGGAGGATGCGGTGAGCCGAGATCGCGCCATTGCACT
>NW_016107453.1:2760175-2778970 GCF_001604975.1 Cebus imitator | reverse complement strand
CAAAAAAAAAAAAAAAAAAAAAAAAAAAAAAGAACAAGAACAGTAATTATCATTCATAATAGGAAGTCCTAAGTCAGGGATGCCCCAGTCTAATGATGTCAGAAATGTTCTAGATTCTGTCTACTGTTCTGTCATCTACAGAGCCATTGCCTGCTAAATATCACACCCAGCAGTAACAATGTTTAAACAATGAAGTGAAGATTTTTTTTCTGTGTTTCTTTTTTAAAAAAATATGTTATAGGCTGAATCATGTTGCCTCCAAATTCATTAGTCTTAAACCTTGTACCTCAGAATGTGACTTAATTTGGGGATACTGCCTTTAAACAGGTAACTACAGTTAAATAAGGTCACTGGGGTGGGTTCTAATTCAATATGGCTGGTGTTCTTCAAAGAAGAGGACAGATAGACAAAGAGAAAAGACGAAAGAGAAAGGCCTTAGAAGAAATCAACACTGCCAACACCTTGATCTTGGACTTCTAGCTTCCAGAACTATGAGAAAATAAATTTCTGCTGTTTAAGCCACCAGTCTGTGGTAGTTTGTAATGGCAGCTCTAACAAACTAATTCAATATGTGAGGAAACTTTATACTAGAAATCCCCTCAGTAGCCTCCCTCATGTATCATTGGTGACCGTTGTGTTCCATGTCTATTCCTGATCCACTCACCAGCAAAGGGGTTGGGATAATTATAACTGCCTTAATGAAGTCCCAGATTTTTGTAAGATACCAGGCACCAGAAAATAAGATTTTTTTTTTAAGAAAGGAAGAAAGAGACGTTATGGCAAGGAAGAATCAGCATTCAGAGAAGTCTGTTATGCTATCTTGTAAGTCATCCTGAGGATTAAACAGGCTTAAAAAAAAAAAGACAATGTGTGAAACACTTAGTTTGGTGCATGGCATACTCAATTTACTATTACTATTATTAAGCGCCATTTAGCTGGAGTTTGCAGGATTCATGCCTGGAAATTCTTTAGAGGAAGATGTTTTGTTATTTTGGTAACACTTCTTAAATGTTCTTTTAGAAACATATATTATACAACATCCCTTGTACTTCCAGCAATGTCATAGTATAATTCCAGCATAGTTCTAATAATAGACAATAATTGGATTAGTAGCTTTATTATCTCATTTGAAGAATGTATTACATAATAGCTGAAAATTTATTTATATCCAATCCTAGACTCTTTATAATGAAATGATCTTTTGAGACCAGGTATAGTGGCTCATGCCTGTAATCCCAGCACTTCGGGAGGCTGATTGCAGGTGGATTACTTGAGGTTAGGAGTTTAAGACTGGCATGGCCAACATGGTGAAACCAATCTTTATTGATAATACGAAAAAATATTAACCAGGCATGGTGGTGCACGCCTGTAATATCAGCTACTCAGGAGCCTGAGGTACAAAAATCACTTGAACTGGGAAGGAGGAGGTTGCAGTGAACTGAGATCATCCCACTGCACTGCAGCCTGGGCAACAGAGTGAACTGTGTCTCAAAAAAAAGAAAGGAAAAAAGATAGAAAGAACTTAGAACTTTTTGATTGAAATGCAAACTCTGTAGTGGGTTAAATGATGACCTCCAAAATGATTTATTCATGTTCCAATGCCTGGAACCTATAAATGTTGCCTTTTGGGAAAAGGAGTCTATGGAGATGCAATTAAGTTAAGGATCTTGAGATGAGGAAAACCTCTTGACTTATCCCATTGTGTCCTAAATCCAATAACAAGTGGCCTCCCAAGTAGCCTATTGAGGAGTATAGAGGCACACAAGGAGGGCAATTTGAAGACCGAGCAAAGAGTTTGTGGCCACAAGCCAAGGAATGTAGACATTCCCAAGAAGCTGGAGGAGACAAAGAAGGATCCTTCCCTAGAGTCTCCAGAGGGAATGCAGCCCTGCTGATGCCTTGACTTTGTCTGCTGGCCTCCAGAGCTGTGAGTGAATAAATTCCTCATTTTAAACCACCAAGTTTGTAATAATTTGTTACAGCAGCCTTAGGGAATGAGTGCAAACCTCATGCCTGTTGACCTCAATTATTTTGATATATTATTTGGCACATATAATTCCTGAATTATTTATTATGATTTTTTAAAAACAGCCTTCTGTATAGAATTTATTAAAGTGTAAGCAAAAGAGGAAGCTAAGCTGACATACTGTATGAATAGGAATCTGAGTGTCTAATTTGCCACAACCTTTTCATCTCCTCCAAAGCTGCCTATCTAGAGGATGAGGATTTTTTTAGATGTCAAAGATTTCACAGATGAATACATACTATTTATTTACTTTTAATATATCTGTAAGTGGGAAAATACATTTTCACCCCAAGACACTTTTCCAGCATTATTAACTTTCTTTTGTTAACTTTGAGCTTCCAAGGGCCTATAGTTCATTGAACCACTTGCAATTACCCATCACCACTCAACTCCATTTCTTCATATCTGAGAAGAGAGGAACGGAGGGGAGAAGCAAGGGAGAAGTGAGGCAAAGTGAGGCAAGGGAGAAAAGGAGAGGAGAGGAGATAGAGCTGCTTTTTAAAAAACAGCCATAGCATTATGCCCTTGAAGATACTTTATTCTATTAATGTTTACCTTTTCTTTCACGTAAGTTTTGTCTTATATCACATATAACAACAAAAAATGAAATTCAGTAAATAATTGGGGGATTTTTATATGTGGCTTCATGTACCTGTACCTATGTACCCAACTAAGTATGAATAATTCTGACATTTTCACAACAAAGCTTGACCTTTGGGGAGGAAAACTCTGAACTTTTAAATCAGATCAAGCACATACTGGCAAGATGGCAGACTGAGTACTGTGACTACTAAGATACAACCATCAATTTTTGGAGACTCACATACACAGAAAAAAACTAAAAAAAAAATTGAAATTTCTAGAATTACTTAATGTTGAATTGTATACCAAATCCTTTGGAAATTTAGGTTTGACTTTAAGTCATTGACTTTTGTCCTTTGTCAGTTTAAATTTATTCTAATGTGGGAAATAGGAGTCTTTGTGATTGAAATCTGGCTTGCCTTTGGCTGTTTCTTGGTATTCATGCCAATGTTCTACAGGCTACCAGCAAACTGTGTCCTTAAACAAGTGCCAAGTTCAACCCAAAAAGGATAACAATAAAGATCTCCTAAGAGTGTAGGGGTAGTTTGTAATGATTAGCTTGAGGGCCCAGAACCCCTTGAATGTAGCAACCTCAGGAAATTCCTGCCATTAACATGGACTTTCGCTTTTCTCTAAAGAAAACAAGGAAAACAAAAAGTAATTAATCCCTCTCAGGCATTAAACCCAACATAATTCATATGTTAAAAACTTGATTTTATTACTTGCACTTGGTTTTGTTAAGGAGTAGTATATTCTGGCCCATATTATTATTTCAGTATTTATTCTAGTTTCTAAAGGAGGAGATTGTTCTGAGGGTGCAGATGTCTAAGCAGTTAACATCACAACCTTCTTCAGTTGCCAAGGAAATAGGAAAAATTAAACTCTTCTGCAAAACTAATTTGCCAGCTGTGTGTTTCTATTTTGATTTTCAGTTATTGGTTTTGTCTTCACTAGTCCCACATTTCTATTTTGTTTGTTTTCAGATGTTTTATTCTTGGTCATTGATACATCTGGCTATTATAGTTGTGCTATACTGTTTTTTCTTCCTGTAATTTTAAAATATATTTTTAATTGCTGTGGGTACACAATAGTTGTATATATTTATGGAGTATAAGTGATGTTTTGATACAGACCTACAATGTGTAGTGATCAGAACAGGATAACTGAGGTATCCATCATGTTAAGCATTTATCATTTCTTGGAGCTAAAAAGAAATTGAACTAATGGAAATAGAGAACAGAATAATGGTCACTAAGGGCTGCGAATGGTAGCGGGAGAGGATGATGAAGTGAAGATGGTTAACGTGTACAAAACTACAGATATGTATTAATAGAATGAATAACATCTAGTATTTGGTAGCAGAATAGGGTATGAGTAGCAATAACTTATTGCATACCCACATCTTTTTCTGATTGTTTATGCCTCTTGGTCTTGAATGGGATTGTAGTAAGAAAGGTTTGGAAGATACCATCTCTAGTATTTTACTTGAATTAATTGTTTACTTGCAACAATAAAGCTTGGAAGAAAATTTATAAGAAAATTTTGTTATGACTTTGATTTTAGTTTGCAGCAGACAGGCATTTTTTCCCCAATACATTTGTGTCTATATGGTTGAGTGCGGTGTGATATCTTACGATGCAGTAGATGACATTTTTTTAAGCTCCTTTTCAATATTCAGTTTGCCTCTTCAGTTCCCCAGCAGAAGTAAGGCCTTTATATGACTTAATGGGTCACCTTATTTATTAATTTAGCAAACACCTATGGCCCATCTCTGATGTGTACTTATGCTATGGAAACTGCTGTGGAAAATGCAAAGAAACACAAAGGTACCACGTTGTTGGGTGATAATAAATGTATACTCACATAAAATGTAACTCAAGATATGTTAACTCAAGATAATATCTACTATATGCAACTAGATAAATAAGAAGCCCTATTTCTAACTAAACATGGCTTTTTAAAATTGTGCCTTTAAAAATAGGATTTTATTTAGTAACCTGGAGGTAAGGAATCTGGAAGAGGGCGTCAAAGAGTGTGGAACGGCAGCTTCAAATTGATGTGGATGGTAAAGGTATTACTTAGGAAGACAAAAATAGTAAGATTGGCTATGAGAGTCTGGCTCAAAAAGTAGGTCTAGGACATGTCATAGGAGACTCTACTTATCAATTATTAATCAAGCAAGCACCATGAGTTAGTTTTCCTTTTAGAGGATTAATGTGACACCACACAAAGACTATAGTAGGCTGGGCATGGTGGCTCATGCCTGTAATCCAAGAACTTTGGGAGGCTGAGGTGGGTGGATCACAAGGTCAGGAGTTCAAGACCAGCCTGGCTAAGATACTGAAACCCCGTCTCTACTAAAGCAACAAAAATTAGCCAGGCATGGTGGTGGGCACCTGCAATCCCAGTGACTTGGGAGGCTGAGGCAGAGAATTGCTTGAACCTGGGAGGTGGAGGTTGTAGTGAGCTGAGATCGCACCACTGCACTCCAGCGTAGGTGACAGTGCGAGACTCCATCTCAAAACTAAACTACACTAAACTAAAATAAAATAAAATAAAAAAGACTACAGTAAAGCAAACCTTTTACATGGTTATCCACAGCCTACCTGCATTAAAATCACTTGGTGATGCTTATTAAATGTGCAGACTGTGTACGCTATTGGTTTATCTGGGGAGGTCAATGCTCTGGAAGTCATTCTTATCCACAAAAAAGCTTGAGAACTATAGGAATGGAGGAGAACGTGATAGAAAATCAGAAAATTTATTAAGAAGTAACTATAATGGTCAGAGGGGATCATAAAAAATCCCAACTCATGTAGCTGAAAGACAGAACAGGCATTGGGTTGTGTTGTGATAAGCCTAGATTCAATTCCAACTCTACCATTTTGAACTATGCATGTCCCTAGACAAATGTTTCTAAATTTGTTTATTCATCTATAAAACAACATTAATATTACAAACTCATAGTATTTAAAACATTTATCATCATGGTAATATCCCGTACAAAACATATAAAGCAGGTCCTTAAAATATAGTTCCTTTATTTCCCAAATAAGGGGATAAGTTCATGGATATAGGAGATCCTTTAACTACAAAAAATTAAGAGGACCTTGGAGATCTTGCCTTCACCCTTGGTTTAAGTTATTACCATTTCCATTTGGCTTAAAGTTTATTTCTTTAGATCTAATCTCTCTTCTAGGATCCATAATGCCTACTTGTATCTTTCAGATAGCTCAAAAGTCCTGCTACTTAACATATGTTACAAAATGAACTAATGATATTTCTTATAAACTTGTATTCTTCCATGACTCCCTGGTTTGGTAAAGATATTCGCTATTCATTAAGGTACAAAGCCAGGAAGTTTGACATCATCCTCTACATCATTATTTCTTTACTCCTCGTATAAAATAATATTTTCTTTTTCATGTATCAACAATATTTCCTCTCTTCTGGGCATTTTCTTCAATATACAAACATTCTGGATTCTCCCATGTTTAAAAAAATAGTCCTTCCTTGATTCTACTTTTCTGTCCAGTTATTGGACACATTTCTCAGGGTTTTATTTATTTATTTATTTTGAAAAAAGTCTTGACAGGGGTTCTATGTCCTCACCAACTTTCTTTTTTTCCCTTTCCCTTAGGCCTATATTAGTTTGATTGTTTATTTTTTTCTCCAAACTTCTACCCAAATTGCCCTCAGCAAGGCCTTATGACCTCCATATTGTCAAATTCAATAGTCAATTTTCAATCTTGATCTTAGTCCACAGTTGATCAAACACTCACTTTTTTTGAAACATTTCCTTCACTTAGCTTTTAAGGCCCACCCCTTTGGTTGTTCTCCCATCCCAACGGTTGTTCTTTCAGTTTCATTTGTGAATTCTGTTCCTTTTCCTGTTTGCTCAAAGTTGGAGTGGTCCAAGCCTTAGTAATCTACATTTCCCCCCATATCTACCATCACTCCCTAATAATCTTACCTAGTCCTATTGCTTTATAGACAATCAATATTCTGATCATGCCTCCAACTATATCTCCAGACTGCATCTCAAAAATGAAATCCAAGATTGATTTATTCAACATCCTAGTCAGTTTCTCCACTTGGCCATTGAATGGGCAAAAGTATCTAGTAACAAATAGTAATTAGTTGGTTTCCTCTCCAAATTTGCTTCTCTTCAGTCTTCCACATCTTAATAAATTGCACAATTTCTCATGTGATCAAACTGTTTGTCTTATTTTATGAAAAAATTATTGGCATGCTGTTAATGTATGTCTACTTTTACCTAACTCACAATTATGAGAGTCTTAGTTTTAATTTTTTGATCAATAGCAGATAAGAAACAGAAAAGTAAAAATGGAAGGTGGTTTCCAGAGAAATCATTTCCATAAGAAAAAACCAGAGGAAAGAGCTGAATATCAAATAGGAGAAGGGCTGATTTAATACAAAGAAAAACTACAAGTTAATTTTTATAGCAACGTTGTCAAATCATCAATAAAAGGATAACTTATGTTTACTAAACACTGTTCATAGAAACATTGAATTAAGTTGCTAAAATTTCCATCAGAAAAGCTAGGAAATAGTAACACTTGGCCTTGGAATGGTAAATGTCAGGTTAGAAAATCATTCAATTTCGGGGGATGGCATCTTATTCTTTGACAATGCCCTCAAAATAAAAGCACTAATTTATTTCATTTTACATATCATATTTTGTGACTATCTACAAGACAGACAATGATGTAAGTTACTTAATAGAAAATCAATCCAATATCATTTTTCAACTTCCATGGTTTTACTGGTTCTTTCTATGTCTCTCTGTGTGACATGGGGTCGCAGCTTCAGTGTAAGTGGGCTTGATATTCTTGAAAAACAAAGTAATAGTTATATTTTACATTTTAAGTAAGAATTCCTGCCTATGGAATATCAACTTGCTTTTCAGCTAGTGTTGAATTTCTCTTTTGCTCTGGGTTTGTAAGCCTGTGATGATTTTCAAGAATGATCTAAACTCTCAGTTAATATACAGTTATTATTTATGATTTTTTTGTTTAGTTTAGAATTTCTCCCAGCTTTATTGTGGTATAATTAACAAATAAAAAATTTATATATTTAGGGCAAAACACTTTTATATATACATTGTTAAATAATTGTCACAATTAAGCTTATTAGCATATCACTTCATACAGTTACTAAATTTTTGTGGTGAGAAGATCCATTCTCTTAGCAAATTTTAAATATGTAATACAGTACAATTAGCTGTAGTAACCATGCTGTACATTAGATCCCCAGAATTTATTCATACTGCAAAACTGAAAATTTCATGCAGTTATTTTTATACATATTTTGGACATTCTAATAACCTTCTACTTATTTAGAATGCTACTCAACATTACAAAGGGACAAATTTGAGCTTTATGGTAGAAGTCAATCTTAATTGTTTATGTACTAATTGGATCATGGGGATAGTTCGCTTTTTAAAATATGCCATCTGGCATGTTTACAAGACACTTAAAATAAATCATCCTATATCATCTTGTTTACCGTATGTTTATTGAGCAAATAACAGTTGTGCCAAAAGCAATGGCAGATGCAAAGTAAGTGTGCCTGTAGCATTAAAAATTATTCATCATATTCTCTCAATATACCAAAATGTAAATAACTGAGGCATTTAATGTATTTGGATCTTTCAATGTCTTCTTTTTAAATATGATCATTGATGATATTATTTTTTTTAATTTTGATAATAGATTTAATTTATGAAACAGCTAAAAAGTATTTCACTAGAAATAGTGACTAAGGTGAGTTAGGGGACAAAAATGTAGCCAGATTATAAAGCACTGTACTGATTTTAGGGTGATTAAATTCAAAGATATCTCACTCTTACGATTATAAAATTTACTGTTTATTGAATGCTGCTTATAAACCAGGCTCTGATTCTCTGTTACAAGAATCATCTAATTCTTATAACAACTTTGTGAGGTTGTTCTTATTATCTCCATTTTACAGGAGAAAAAAATGAAAAAGAATAAGTAGTGAGAGAGATATGGAGGATTCCACCCCACGTATGTTCTTGTTTTAAATATCATCCTCTTAATTGTTATGATACAGTGCCTCCAAATTGCAGCTAGAACACTTAAAAGAGAGATTTGCCAAATAATGTGCAAATTAGTGCAAACTATAGTCAGTCTTATTATTTGTCCTCAAATAGACCAAACACATAGCTGGCAGGATTTTTTATCTTCCAAACAATTGTATTAGCATCATGTAGAATCAGATTCTTAGCTATGTACCCACACACAGCACACACACACACACACACACACACACACACACACACACACCCAACACACATAGATACATAAATACACACATATACACAAATTTATGAATAAACAAATCACACCAAAGAGTATGGAAAGAGCACTTGGAAAAGTTGTGTCCAGGGTTGCAGTTAAGTCAGCTGGAGTTGACGCCATAAAAAGAAGCTAATTTGGAAGATGGTTAGAAAAAGACAGTATAAAGCACACTGGACAAGTTGCAAAGCCTGAATATTGATCCTAATGTTCCCACTTAGCACTCTGTGACTAGAACAATTCATTTGATCTTATTTAACTGCTTTCAGCCCTTGTACAAATAGTGTAATAATGCTCACTATTCCTGGATTACAGGGTTTAGAATTAAGCTAGCTTCTAAAAAGAGACACCATCTTATCTTGACATCTCAAAAATTAGTTCATTGCCTTGTAAAGACAGGTGCTCAAGAAATGGGAATGAAAGCAACTTATAAACTGTAAAATATTAACACTTTCCCTTATTTATCCAAAAAAAGTCACTTTTTCACTTTTTCAGGTATCTGCCATGCTGCATGTGTTCATATGACTATGGTGTTTTGGTAACACATTATTTCAGCCCTTCTGAATACAACTCAACTAGTCATCTTGATGTGGTGCATTTAGATAGTACATGAGTCACCTGCTTCTTGTGCTCACACTGGCTAAAATGTCAGCACCCTCGGTTAATGGGGGAGATTAAATTAGTAAAATGCAAATAGTGTTGTAGAAATACACATGGTTTTTCACTAAGTTATTAGTCTTTTTAAATGAGGCCTGTCATTATGTCATCGGATCTAAAACTCATCTAATGTCTGAATAGTGGGCTTCTATAAAGCATGGTTATGCTTATTCCCTAATGATTTTACATCTGGTCTACCCAAATGCAATATTCTAAAGCTAATCTTGCACTAATTGCTCTAATGATCACTAACTTGCATTTTCTGGAAAACAGAAGCTATCTAAAATTAGATTGTGATTATTAAATATATCTGATTCAAATAAGGAATTGTGTTACTTATGCAAATGTGTTCTGTTTCTTTTAAGCATGATAATATTTTCCATAAGAAAGAAAACCTTCCAGATCTCCTAAATTCGAGGGGAAAGACTGAAAAATTATCAGAAATTCAAAAATGCCTGAATCGACAGAGTTATCCTGTGTTCTTAATGTCTGCTAGTTAACTCCATGCAAAACTCTCCAACATAAACTTTTCTACAGAGTTCTTCTAGAGGGCTGTCCCAAAAGGAGATTTATCAGCTGAAAGCTGCATTCTGATTGAGGAAGAGCTTTAATCACAGACAGTTATATTTTGGTTGGGATAGGTGCAGGGCTAGGAATCAGATGCTTTTTTAGCAAACCACATGGATTATTACTAGAAATCACAATTTTCATTCTCTTGGGTGTCAAGATTTTAAATTGACACCAAGGATTCTCATTTCTAACCGAAGTTCACATTATTTCACTCTGGCAGTGTTTTGAATGGAAATGCCAGTTACAGATTGGAAAAGTGCTGAAAACTAGGAAAGACTCTTAATTGGGACACTAATTTATTCAACAACAGTTTGTTGCCATCCAATGAACTATGACAATAATGCCTTGGTTACATCTTTGGACATGTATAGATAAAGGTAACTATGGCAACAAAAGAAGAGGTCAGAAGAATTCTAGCCAGTGTGTTCCTGACTGCTTTGTCCAGATCAGCCTTGGCACTTCAGTCAGGCCTCTCTTAGGTTTATGAGGCATCTTCCCCGAGTGACGATGTAATTGCTTCAGATAATGCTCAGATGAGTTCTGACAGCATGGAGCAGGGACCTTAACACTCTCTTCTGTAAGAATACAAATTTCTGCATTTCTAGAAAGATATTTAGCACCATTTGTTAAGATTTTTAAAAATGTTTTTTATACCCAAGCCATTTTCCTTTATATCTAAGCACCTATCCTAAGAAAAGAATTAGAGAGATGTAAAAGATTTCTGTGTAAATGTTCACAGGAATTTTTTAAAATAAAAAGTGTGGAAGAAATACGAACATTCAAATAAAAGGAATTACAATACTAATAAAGTTTTGATGTATCTTGGCACCATTAATCATCATGTGTTTCATTGAAAACAAAGTAAATTCTAGTCTATAGAGGAATGTTTAATTACAGCAAACTCACATCTAGAATATAACACAACCATTTAAAAAGATGGATTTAAGCAATACCAGTTGACTCAAGGTTTCTGTGAGATATAGGTGAGTGAAAAGCAAGATTTGGAAAGTATGGTATGATTCCATTTAGATAAAATAATATATGAACAAAAATCCAAACCCTATATATCTGTATACAGGTATGCATTTATGTACATAAATAAGATTAGGCACCAAAAAGAGATTGAGGATCACCACTGCATTGCAATGTGGATTACCTTGTGGCAGAGGACAGCTGATGTTGAATGAAAGGTAGAAAAAGTAAGGAAAAGTAGAACATTTAAAGTAAAATATAAACATAGTCACATATTTTTGATTAAGCAAAATTATGCATGAAAAATATTTATACGTAATTGTATAAAGAAAATAAATAGGCTGGGCTCAGTGGCTCATGCCTGTAATCCCAGCACTTTTGGAGGCCAAGGAGGGCAGATCACCTGAGGTCAGGAGTTTGAGAGCAGCCTGTCCAACATGGCAAAACCCTGTCTCTACTGAAAGTACAAAAATTAGCTGGGCATGGTGCCAGGTGCCTGTAATCCCAGCTACTCAGGAGGCTGAGGCAGGAGAATCATTTAAACCTGAGAGGCAGAGGTTGCAGTGAACTGAGATTGTGCCACTGCCCTTCAGCTTGGGTGACAAGAATGAGACTCCATCTCAAAAAACAACAACAACAACAAAAAAAAAACAAAAAAAAAAAAGGAAAGAAAAGAAATACAGTATTTTAAGTTACCCTTTTGCTGACATTTAATATGGGGGACACACCTAGACTCTGTTACTGTATATGAAAAGGATACAAAATCTTACTTGGGCTCCAGTTCTCATCCTTTCACAAAGATTATTCTTGTCAAGGTCATCCATAACTTCTGTGCTTTCAAATTCAATGGAATCACCTTTTAAATTATTATAGATACTTTATTATCTCAGCACTGAACAGAATGGCCCCTTTCTTGAAACATCCTCTCCTGGCTTGCCTGATTCTATACTTTTCCGAGTTTTCTTCTGCTTCACTTGTCTTTTCTTCTCCTCTTTCACAGCTTCCCAATTCCTTTTTTGTGTGATCTTGAAAGGTTGACATGCCCCAGGGGGAATGCTGGTATTTCTTCTCTTCCAGTTTTGTACCTTCTCCCTCAGAGTCCTCATTTCATCCTATAGTTTGAAATTTCTTCTTAATTGCTGTTTCTGAATCTCCTCCAAACTTTTCAAGGTGTATTCATCCAATTGCCTGCCTGGCATCTTCTCTCCGCCCATTTGTCCTCTCCTCTTTGACCCCAAACTTTCTGTTTTCTCATCTTTTTAATTGGCACCCACGCACTCACTTGTACCCAACAATCATCCAAGTGTGACCCTTTATACTTATGTTTCCCATACACCTAACCTGGTGGCAGGTTCTGGTAAGCATACCCCAAAGATGTGTCTTCCCCTACTCCTCTGCAGCTCTACTTCTTTTGCTTAAGTAGCAGAGGGTTTCTCCTCTAAACATGAACACAATGACCTCCTGATGTGTCTCCTCCTTGGGCTTTTAGCCCTTAACTGTCTATTCTTCACCCAGTAGTCAGAGGGATCTTTGAAAAATACAAATCAGATTATTTTAGTGGCCTTCTTACAGCACTCCAATGCTACCCAATGTCATGTGGACTAACACCCATGCTACCTTGTCTGGCTTACTATGCCTATGTGATCTGGCCACTCTGACTTCTCTGGTACCACTCTTCCCCTCATCCACTGAAAACGTTTAGCTGGACTAAATATTCCCTGGGTTCCTGGATGTGCCAAGTGTGTCATACTGTTCCTAAGTCCTTCACTCGGACTGTTGACCTTCCCTGGAATAGCCCTCATCTTAATCTTCACATGGCTGCCTGATTTCTTCTTCCTACCTCTTTGGTGAAGCATTTTGACAACTAACCTAAGCTAGCCACCCAGATACTCTCCATAAAACCATGCTGTTTTTATTTTTCTGAATTGCACTCATCTTTATATGATCTCTGTATTTACTTTTTTGTTTATCGTTTGCCTTTCCTGGCCAGAAGATTGTGTAGGATCATTTGCCTTGCAATTCAATCATAGCTTGCCACATGGTAGAGGCTCAGTAAGTATCAGATGAATGGAACAAGCACTGAATGTTATAAACAGTTTCTTATCTGTTTTTATAGTTAATAATAGCACCTATATCCTTGAAGAGAAGTAACATTTATTAAATGACAGCTATGTGTCCTGCAGCATGCTTTGAATTTTATGTGTTATATTCATTGAACTTTTCAAAATAATGGTGGCACTTCTCTCTCTCTCTCTCAAATGCTATTATGAAATTTTGTTATTTGTGCTAACATTCTTCAGTCAACTGGAGAATTCAGCATTGGCTTTGACAGATCTCCCCTTTCTTGTTTTTTTTTTTTTTTTTTGAGACGGAGTTTCGCTCTTGTTACCCAGGCTGGAGTGCAATGGTGTGATCTCGGCTCACTGCAACCTCCGCCTCCTGGGTTCAGGCAATTCTCCTGCTTCAGCCTCCTGAGTAGCTGGGACTACAGGCACGTGCCACCATGCCCAGCTAATTTTTTGTATTTTTAGTAGAGATGGGGTTTCACCATGTTGACCAGGATGGTCTCGATCTCTTGATCTCGTGATCCACCCGCCTCAGTCTCCCACAGTGCTGGGATTACAGGCTTGAGCCACCGTGCCCGGCCTAGACCTCCCCTTTCTAATTGGTCTCAAATTACTATGCATTCTCCTTTTGTTTCACTCATTTTGGAAAATTGAACATTTTCACTCAATGCAACTAGAAAATGTTAATTTTTTTAAATTTTACTTTAGCTTCCGGGGTACATGTGCAGTTCATGCAGGATTGTCGCATAGGTATACACATGGCAATGTGGTTTCTGCCTCCATCCCCCCATCACCTACATCTGGCATTTCTCCCCATACATTTCTTACCTGTGTTTGGGAGCAGAGCAAAATTTTCTTCCTCATAATTTTGGATGAAGCAACATGAGTTAAAATGGTCAGAAGATGACCTTTTTAGTTATAAGAACCAGGGACTTATGGTTCGTTCTGGAACTTCCTGTGTTCATTTTCTTTTAATGAGTCTTTTAAGCTTTATCGTTAAAATTATGCTACTTTGACCTTTTGCTAGTTTAGGCTAATAATTACCTAATAAACTTTGAAGGCATGTCTCATGCCACGATTTATTACTTTTCCACAAAGGCATTTGGATCAACATTATTTCCACCTTTTCCTACCTTTGTATATACAGTTCGCATCTCAATCTGCCAATACAAACATCCTTCACATTTTTAGATTAGCCTGTGGACAGAGGCTGAGGAAATGCCTGAAAACATAGAAATTACTTGCACTACACTGAAAGAATTTATTTCTGATGGCAAAACTAATAAGAGTTCATTGTAGAACTATTTCAAAACACCAGAAATTCCACATACACAAAAGACGTTGCCTTAATTTTATAACATAAAAATGATTATTACTATGAATTGGAATAGAATATGTATTTGTATTTGTACAGCTATATATTTGTTTTCAAATATACATGTTTAAGTGAGAATACTGTATTCACATCATTGAAGTATCTACGTTTGTAATTAACAGTTTCCCATATCAATATAGTTCTTTAATGTTATTTCAATGGCTACGTATTATATGTACTATTTTGTAGGTTTTCAAAAATCAATGTACTATTATTTTTGAACTTTTAGATTGCTTCCAGATTTTTACTTGAAGAAACAATAAATAAACACTATGGACAAAACTTGGTTCACATTCCTAATTAGGGTAAATTCCTAGAATTGGAAGTGTTTGGAAAACATTATATTATGAACAACAATATTTTTTCTATATTATTCCAAATATGATGTTATTATGTTTTAATGTTTGCAATATTATTGTCATTTTTTTATCAAAAGACATTATATTCTTTAATGAAAGGTAAAATAATAAAATTTTAACATATTAAAAATAAATGCTTACTTAGAAATTAAAAATTAAGCATTTGCAATTTTACTTCAATAAATTGTATATTTATTATATTTTGCCATTTTATTATTGAAGTTGTTTGTTTCCTTTTTAATTGATTTGTACGAGTTTTTTTTTTTTTNGACAGAGTCTCGCTCTGTCACTAGGCGCCAGGCTGGAGTGCAGTAACAGGATCCTGGCTCACTGCAACCTCCACCTCCCAGGTTCAAGCAATTCTCCTGCCTCAGCCTCCCGAGTAACTGGGACTACAGGTGCATGCCACCACGCCCAGCTAATTTTTGTAGTTTTTAGTAGAGATGGGGTTTCACCATGTTGGCCAGCATGGTCTTGATCTCTTGACCTTGTGATCAGCCCGCCTCGGCCTCCCAAAGTACTGGGATTACAGGCATAAGCCACCATGCCCGGCCGATTTGTACAAGTTTTTATAGATTAAAAGATTCTATCTCTGCTAAATATAGTACAAGTAATTGTCCCTCTTTTTCAATTTCTTTTGATTTTAATGTAATGTTATTAATAATCAAATGCTTAAACTTTTTAGACTGGTAGATTTTTAACCTTCTTTTGTTGGTCATGGATATATTATATAAATGTATAAATTTTCCTTTTTTTCTAACATTTATTTCTATTTGATTACATAGTATGACATATTCATCTAATTTTATTTTTCCTAAATATTATTTTTTTAATTTTCCAAGGCTAGCTATCAGATAATTCATGTTTCTGAGTAACTTGAAATGCCACTTTTATCATATAGTAAATTCTTATATATAATTATGTATGTAATTTGCATTTTATTGTGATGAAGACGCATTAAATTTTGTACATTTTCTTTTATGCCAAAGCATCACTCTTTAAACATTGTGAATTATGTGTGTATATAGTTATACATATGCACACAAACATATGTATATACACATATTGTGCATATATACATGCACATATGTATTTATAACACACAACACACACACACACACACACACACATACACACATATATATTCTCTCTTGTCATGAGTGTTTATCCATCTTTTGCATGCTTTTGCCCAAGGTTTTCTTCCATAATATGTTAAAAATGTTAACTTATAGAAAATTTTATTGGAGTTTTGTTTAAAATAGTGTTAACATATTGATTAATTTTCAGGGAAGTAGCAGTACAAAATCTTCCTATATTAAAAACATTGATATTTAAAGGAAGTTTAGCATTTTCTGTTTTATAGTACTCATTTTTTGATATTTAATCTTTGGTATTTTAGAATAGTTTTTGCTATTGTAAATAAATCATTTTTCCTATTTAACTTCTTAGACATTTATGTATTTGATCCAATCATCTTACCAAAGACTATTATTATTTCTAATAATTTTTAATGGCAATATTAATATCAAGAGATAATTAAATTATTTGTCACTTCTAAGATCCAACAGCTTAAGGACAATGAGCTGCTGTTGGACTATGAGAAGCCCAACTAGAGAATTTCACTAGTACAGTCCATTTTCTTTTTGATGACTATAATTCTCTAAGGTAGGGTGCTTCATATTGAGTTGGTTAATTTGTTTTTTGTGCAGTCTGGTATTAGAATAATCCTGGTTTGTCCACTCTGGTGCTAGTTCAAACCCAAATTGTTCATATTTGACATATTTGATCCATCATAAAAGCAACCTTATATCCAGAATTCTTTTGAGGCTCTTGTCTTACAGAAGAGCTCTGAAACATCAGGGAGAGGTCCCTAAAGTGTAAGCCCATGCTCAGCTTTCAATTTGTTCTATATTTTGCCTTTGATTTTTCTAAATTATCTACTCCTGATGAAATTTGATTTTAATCTATGAAAGGGTTGGTACCTAAGCCACAGGATGAAAGCCTCTTTGCTCTTCCCTCTACTTTTCTCAACCAGAAAGAGTCTCTCTTCATAGTACCACAGGTGGAAATGGGCTGGGTCACACCTGAAGCCAGCAAGTCTCCAGGTCTCACCCATGGCCCATGGCATGTGCTACCTGGCTACAATTGCTGATTGTTCAGGGATCAAGGGCTTTTATTCAAACAGTGATGACTCGTGCCAGGACTGTCCTCTGGTGGTGATGGTCACAGTAGGAGACTCCTATGCCTGTGGAAAAGGGAGGGAAGAGTGAAAATGACTTTGTCTTGTGGTTTGGGTGCCAGCTAAGCTGCACTAGAATGAAGCACTGACTAGATTTTAAGGTTTATGGCCCTAATCCCTGACTCCTGGATAGCATTTGTGGACCTTCTCAGGGGCTGGGGAACTCACTTCCCTGAAGGGAAGAATACATGCCTTGCTGGCTTTAGCACCTGTTGATTGTAGAGTCCTAGGGCTTTGAGCAAATGAGGTGGTAGCCAGGTAGTAGCAGCATGAGACCCAGTGCTATGCTGGCTTCAGGTCTGACCCAACACAGCAGTGCTGGTAGCTACAGGGGTGCTTGTGCCACCCTTTCCCCAGCTACAGGCAACTCAATATAGACAGAAACTGTTTGGGACAAAGTAAGGGAAGGGAATAAGAATCTCTGATTATCTCCAGATAATCCTTCTAGATCTTATCCAAGACCCTCAAAGTGGTACCTCTATGAGTCTGCAAGAGGCAAAATATTATGGAGCTTGGGGTGCCCTCTAATGCAGGTATTGCTGTAGTTACCAAAGACTTAGAATGCAACAACCAAGTCCCTTCAAAAACCTAGAAAGCCTGCCCAAGAAGGATGGGTACAAACAAGTTCAGACTGTTAAGACTACAATAAATGCCTAATTCTTCAATGCCCAGGCACTGACAAACATCCATAAGAAACAAGATCATCCAGAAAAATATGACCTCACTGAATTAACTAAAGAGGCACCAGGGACTAATCTTGGTGGAACAGGGATATGTGACCGTTCAGACAGATCATTCAAAAATCTGTTTTGAGGAAACTCAATGAAATTCAAGATAACACAGAAGGAATTCAGCATTCTATTAGATAAATTTAAAAAAGAGACTGAAATAGTTAAAAAGAAGCAGAAATTCTGGAGTGGAAAAATGCAATTGGCATACTAAAGAATGCTTTGGACACATAATAGCAGAATTGATCAAATTGAAGAAAAATTAGTGAGCTTAAAGATGGATTATATAAGTGTGTACATTCAGAATATCCAAAGGAAAAAAGAATAAAAAATAATGAAGCATATCTACTGGATCTGAAAATAGTGTCAAAGGGCAAATCTAAGGATTATTGGCCTTTAGAAGTAGTAGAGACAGAGATAGGAGTAGACAGTATATTCAAAGGGCTAACAAAGAACTTCCTAGAGAAAGATACTAAAATATAAGTACAAGAAGGTTATAAAACAAGTGAATTTAACCTGAATAAGGTTATCTGGAGATACTTACTAATCATTCCCAAAAGTCAAGGACAAAGAAAGTATTGTAAAAGTGGCAAAAGAAAAGGAACAAATATTGAACAGACGTGTTGGCTCATGCCTGTAATCCCAGCACTTTGGAAGGCTGAAGCAGGTGAATCACAAGGTCAAGAGATCAAGAGCATTCTGGCCAACAGGGTGAAATCCCGCCTCTACTAGAAATACAAAAATTAACTGTGTGTGGTAGCGTGTGCCTGCAGTCCCAGCTACTTGGGAGGCTGAGGCAGGAGAATCATTTGAACCTGGGAGGCGGAAGTTTCAGTGAGCTGAGATCATGCCACTGTACTCCAGCCTGTTGACAGAGGGA
>NW_016107453.1:2718853-2760165 GCF_001604975.1 Cebus imitator | reverse complement strand
AAAAAAAAAAAAAAAAAAAAAAAAGAAAGAAAGAAAAAAAAAGAAAGAAAAGGAACACATATTATCCAATGGAGCTGTAATACATCTGCCAGCAAACTTTTTAGTGGAACCCTTACAGGCCAGGAGAGAGTGGCATGCCATATTTAAAGTGCTGAAGGAAGAAAACTTTTACCCTAGAATAATATATCTGGTGGAATATTCTTCAAACACGAAAGAAAAATACATACTTTCCCAGACAAACAAATTGGAGAGATGTTGTACAAGAAATGTTAAAGGGAGTTATTTAATCTGAAAGAAAATGATGTAAATGAGCAAGAAGAGACCACTGGAAGGTACAAAGCTCACTGGAAACATAAATACAGAGAGAACACAGAATATTATAACACTGTAACTGTGATGTGTAAACTCCTGATAACTAGAAACACCAAAAGATGAACCGATCAAAGATAATAACTTAGAAACACTTTTCCAGATATAGTACAATAAAATGTAAATAGAAACAACAGAAAGTAAAGGGGGTAAGTTTTTTTTCCAATAGGAGATTTGAGGCATTAGTAGCATACCTCTCTCACTTGGAAGGAGAAAACAATACATAGAGATTCACATTGTGAACCTTTTATTTAAGAAGTAATGCAGGAACTGGACAGGAAACCTGAAGGAATCTGTAAACCCTTTGAAGAAAGCAGGAAGCCGCAGCCTACACTTTGAGTCAGGTAAAGGGCTGTGAGTCCCCAGAGTATGTGAGGGAGAGAGCTTGCCTTCAGAATACACACCCCACTGGGACTCTGGGAGTCCAGGCCATAAGGAACGGCCCTAATTCCATCCAGCATAGGAACCCACATGGGGAGGATCACGGAATATAAAAGTAGGACTGGCAGTGGGAAGACCCTTGCATGCACTCCCAGATTCCAGAGCAGACAGAGGGCAGCCATTCCTTACTGTTCCTCACAGGGGACTCTGTTAGGATGCACTCAGGGTGCCTGGCAAATATTAAGGAAAATATTAAAGAAAGTTATAAGACATAGTCTCAAATCTTTTGGAAGGCTGAAAGGTGTTCATAACCTGTAATAATGGAACAGGCTGAAGGCCACTGGTTTTTACTTTAGGTCATAGGGTAAAGATTAGGAATAATAGAAGCTTCCCCTGTTAAGTCTGTTTACCCCACATTCCTTTCTCTCTACTCTAACTAGCTTGTTTACTCATGTAAACTTTGTGCCAGATAGCCTTCTGGGGGAAGGTCGACCAGGGAAATTACCCATTAATGGTGTTTGCTCTGGCCCCTCACCACCCAACCAAACCTTTTGTCATTAGAATAACCACTCTCTTAGCCATGTTAATTATCCACAAATGTGTTGACTTAGAAACTCCGTAATTAAATCTATACTGAATAAATGCAAGAAGGACCAGCATGCAACCCTTCCTCTATCTTTCATGCCAGTAGCATAGCATCTTCCTCCAGTTGTCAGATTGCCTTCTGTCTCTGTGGTCAAATATCCCTCTGCCTCCCTTTTACAAGGACACTTGTGATTACTTTTAGGGCTCATCCAGATACTCCAGGATAATCTCCTCATTTCGAGATCCTTGATTTAACCATACCTGCAAAGTTCCTTTTGCAATATAAGGCAGTAGTCACAAGTTCCAGGTATTAGAACCTGATTTTCTTTGGAAACTGTTATTCAGCCTTCCATACCAGACATGCTCATTTATTTGTGAATTGTGTATTGCTGCTTTCTTGCTTCAAGAGCAGAATTGAGAATTTGCAACACAGAACATATGGGTGCAAAATATATGTTTGTGTGGTGCTTTACAGAAGATGTTTGCAGTTCCTTGCTCTAAAGAAGAAGCACATGCCTTAAAGGAAAGACAGTTCCCAATGTTAGAAATCACTGTTCCCTGGGAGGGCATTAAATAAAAATTAAACCATGTCAAAGTTAAATTAAATCAAATATGTCCATGTTTGTCTACTATTAGGTAGGATAAACATGTTTTCTTCTAACAGCAGGGAGATCTTCTTCCATTGCTTTATGTTTTTAAATCTTGATTCTGATCTACTGGAAAAAAAAGCCTGTAAAATTAAAAGCAAAACAATATTTCAGAGTCACTGCAGTACAGATTCTAAATTGGATTGATGGTATGTACTGACATAGTTTCCAGATGATAGTTTGTCAAACAGTGAAGTAGCTAGTAAAGAGGAGAGCATGCTTATACGAAATACTTTTTAGTTTTCTTTCTTCCTTTTTTTTTTTTTTGACCACCACACTTTGGATCCACATTATGTCGGTCTTCTTATTGTACAAATGGAAATTTAAATTTCAGGTTTACATAGTGATTATACTCCACATATCACCAAAACTGTATAGAAGTACACAAAACATCTGGAAATACAGGGCTCTTTTGCAAATTATAGTTTTTATGGTATTGCAACAATGCTGTTAGTAAACACACAATTATATAACAACTGATTCCCAATTTTCTAATACTGGCAAAAAACATGTAGCCTTTTTGATGAAGGAAACTAGTTCATTTGGCTGAGTTCTGGGTAGAATATTAAGAATTATAGAGGTCATTGCATAGTTGACTTACAGTACAGGGAAAACAAAAGCTGACTCTTGTTTAGGACCCTGTTCAAGCATTAAACACTTTGGGTTTGGATTTTTGTGCATTTTTATTTTTTAGCTAAGTCACTTTAGGGATAATAATAGCCAGTACATATGTAGAGCCTCCAATGGGCCAGACACAGTGCAAGTGTTTCATGCACATTGAGTCATTCAATCCTTTCAACTGGAGCTATTATTACCATTTTATGGAGGGAAAGTAGAGGAACAGAAGGGCTAAGTAATTCAACCAAGATCATACCACTAAATAGGAGTAAGGATTTAAACCCAAGAATATAAACATTATGCTAGGCTGCCTCTCACATGCACATTTATGCCAAATAGCTCCTGATCTCTGAGATATACAGGAGACATTAAGTGAAGTAATCAGACAGCGGTCCTGTGGAGTCAGAGGAATTTTTTTCTTCTACAAAGTTCTGAGTCTTCTAATAAACGGTTACATGTTATTGCAATATACCAATATACCTATAATTCATTTCAGATTCAGCTTGTTAATTTTAGTCTTTCAAACTTGGCTGCACACTAGAATCTCCTGGGGAGCAATAAAAAATACCGAGGCCTGGCTCTACTTCAGGCCAATTAAGTCGGAGTCTCTGGGGATGGGCCCTGGATGTAGGTATTTGGAGAGAACTCTCTGGGTGACATTAGCATGCTGCCAGGGCTGAGAACCCACCATGGGCTTTAACATGCCTTATAGATGTGGTGGCAAGGCTGCACATAGTTTACTGCATTAGGTGTTAGAGATGAGAACACTTTCAATTATCTGATTATTAATGAAGACTGGGAAAGTGGGTGGACTTGGATAAATGCTTCTATATTTTGGATTCACTGGTAAATCTCTGAGTGCCTTTTGATACCTTTAGCATTTTCCAGAGCCAGCAATCTGAGACTATTAACATGGCTTGAATATCAGTGAGCCAGCTCCATGGAAAGAGATGGGAGGAATTTCTTTCTGGTGTTAATTCCAAATCTTACATTGCCTGCCAACCTAGAAGTAAAATGAATCTGTGTGTGGCTACTCCATTGCATTTTCTTCTCCTGTTATGCATCAGCCTGTTTCTGCCCAACATGCTGCATGATGTTTCCTTTTATTTAAGAAAAAAAAGCCTCCCAATTCATAAGAAAAGCACAAGGATTTGTGCAAACATTCCCAGCATTCTGATTATAGGTATGACACTGAATAGATTGACTGTATTTTATTTCAAACTATCTGAACAACTAGTACTGCTATAAACTTGAGCATTTTTTTTCCATGATGGGATAAGCCTCAAGTAGTCCAGCCATGCAGGACTTATGTTAAAACCGTTAAGGCTCATTAGCACAGTACAGCAAGCTTGTCAGATATAGATGACGCTGAGATTTTCTTCTACTCCAAGTGCATGTGCGCACACACACACACACATGCACAAACACGGTGAAATATTTCAACTGGATGAGTCCTCTAGTTTATTAACAGCAATGAAAGGAATCTTTGCATACGCAAGCTTAAAAAATACAGTGTTTCTGTGAATTCAGTGTCATTGCATTTATTCTAGGAGAAAGAAATCCTGGGAGGTTGTATGTGATGATAAATAGTGTTACTTTCTTTCATCATTTGTAATTATGAGTCATAGAATCTTGTAGCTGGTTGGCAAACTGGGCATCTTTGTAAATTCCAGAGGCATGACTTGCCTTTGTCCTTGGAGATGCCCTAAAGTGAGGAGTTTCATTTGACAGCATCCTGGGCTGCTGACGAAACTAAGAAAAAGAGCTGACAAGATGATCTAATAGACCTTTTATATTTCCTACTCCTTTTATTGGGTGGAAATAGCAAGCATGCATTCAGAAATGGACCCTCTCTTTCAACGGATGAATAGAAGATGCCCATATTTGTGCACTCTTACTCTACATATTCTTTCATGCATGAATGTCTATCATTGTGGACCAGTAGAAAAGTCAAAGAACAGCAGAAACCCTGGGAATCTGGCCAGAAGTTAAATGTGGCCATAATAGGTCTTGGAGATGGAAGCATTGGCCACTGCGGAATTTTGAATGGGAAGCTGTGTTTGGGCCAAAAGGTTTATCTTCCAGGTTTTCCTCATCTCTCAATACTTTTTCCCCTGGCCTGCTTTGGAATGAAGCCAACACCCTCCTCTTTTATGCACATCAAACTTTGGCATTTTCCAGAATACAAGGATAGTTATTATAATTGGGACAACATCCACTGTAAAGGGGGATGGGGATGACACATCAGAGTCATATCTTGACATTTAGATAAAAGATAGTTAGATGCTCCATGACTTTGTTGTTCTTGTTCCTATGACTCTAATTCTAGAGTGGAGATAAGATTGGTTCTCACAGTTGTCCTTAATGGTGGGATATGCATGAGGTTATGTGAAAACAATAACGAGATGCATGACAAGGCTCTAGCCACACTGCGGCGACATAAAATTAAATCCAACAAAACTGACTTGTGTGATGATTCCCAGAATGTGGTCAGCAGGCATGGCTCTATTTTTTTTCTTTTGATTACACATTCTCAATTTCTATTCCTCTTTTAAAAAGCTTATAGGAACTTCTTTTTTTTTTTAACTTTAAGTTCAGAAGTACAAGAGTACGTTTGTTACATAGGTAAAGTTGGTCATAGGCATTTGTTGTACAGATTATTTTGTTGCCCAGGTATTAAGCCTAGCACCCATCTGCTGTTTGTCCTGACCCTCTCTCTCCTCTCACTCTCCACTCTCAGAAAGGTTCCAGTGTGTGTTCTTCCCCTCTATGTGTCCATGTGTGAGATCATGCCCTTTGCAGGGACGTGGATGGAGGTGGAGGCCATTGTCCTTAGCAAACTAACACAGGAAGAAAAAAACAGATGCCACACATTCTCCCTGATAAGTGGGAGCTTATAATTTCTGACTGCTTTTTGGCTTCTGCCAAGGAGTTCTCATCTCCTTTCTTCCTTTGCTGAAATAATTTCTTCTATCTAAAACACCTGAACTCTTCCTCTGCCAATTTGTGCTACTCTGACAAAGAAAATGAACTCCACATCCATCCTTTCAAGTCCCATTCATATTGGATCACTTATTTGCATTTGTTGGGATGTAAAATTTAAGATCTTGATGTCACATTTTGGAAATACTAGGTCATTTTGTGCATGTTTCTTCATGACTAGGTTTCAGTGCCCTTAAAGCAAGTCTCATGACTTCCAACCCCTCTGTCTCTCCTCAGTACAGAGTGAATGCTGTGAAATTTGTGATGACAAAATCATTTTTTTTGGTGAGTGAATCTGATGTGCTGAATAGAATTTTTAATATTTCATAGAGAATGATATCAATGAATTTTTACTACTGTATGTACAATATGTATAATGATAACAATAAATTTATATCACATATAAATAAAATGTTCATTATTATATGTTTTTGTATAACATATATTTTATACATATAGTATAAATATATTTTTATATAGTCTAAATACAAATACATATAATGTCCATTGCTTACAGTCTAAAAGAATAAGAAACTATTCTGAATAAAATCGTGCTTTGGGCCCAAATCAGTCTTACTAAATTTTCACAATTGCTTGTTTTGGAAGAATTATTAATATACTTATTCAAACAATATATGTCATTGAATATGAACTTGAGAGAAGTCATTTTGCCCAGAAAAGGTTATTAGGAGAGAATAAAGAAAAATGAAGAAAAACTTTAGGCATGAATTTATTAAACTATTTCCAAGGTCTTAATAAAATTGTTGTTTCTGAGCTCTTAAAACATAATCAAGTTACTATAAACCACTTTTAAACTTTAATTTTAATCTACAAGGTAATTTTGAAAAGATGCTACTAATGAGAAAAGCTGTGATAGAGGAGTTATTTTTTTTTTAAATCCACAATTTAGGCACATTTAAAAAATACTCTCATTGAAGATCCAGTTTCTTCTTTCTGATATTTAGTAATGGTTACTGCCTATAAGGCTACATCTTAAGAAATGAGAAGAGTTTCCCAGCAAAGCAGCAGATCTTTAGAACTGATAGAGACGTAGGCTGGGTGGGAGCCCACCTGAAATTGATTCCCATGATCTACAAGAATTACTACACCTTTCAAAAAAATTATTCTTGCTCTCTAGGAATAGCATGATAAATTTAGCACCCAAAACTGTAGCTGTTTAATAGGTTTCTATATGACTTTCTTAAAGGAATTAAAAATCTTTCTTAAAAACTTAATTCTGTTATGCCTGTGTTGTGATTAAAGTAAATATTTTGTGTGATATTTTCCTTTCAAAAGTATTTCTTCAAGTTTAAAAAAAATTTATTTTTTATTTCAATAAGTTGCAAGGATAGAGAGATGAGTATTTTAAAATAAGATGTTTTAAGGGAGAAGAAATGCTTACTCTGGAGCTAATGAGCTCATTCATCCTTGATATTTTACGGAGAAAAAAAATAAACAACTACAACACATTATATTAGCATATGTGTTTGTGTAATTTAATTGTATTGGGTACTTGAAACCCACATTTGTACGTGCAAATAGAGCTTTGGTCATGCAAATGCTTCTGACTTCACCATGAAAATATTTACTCCTGCATACAAACAAATAAAATGTCCTACTCATAAGCTCCACTGCCCCATACTTCCTTTTTTAGGTAATATTTTTTAAAACACTTTTTTAAACCAGACTTCTAATTATGCCAAATGAAAAAAAAAATATAGCTTGACCAATATACCTAAGAAAAATATACACAATCCTACAATTTTCAAAATAATAAAATAACATAGCATGTGTTCTCACTCATAGGCGGGTGTTGAACAATGAGAACACATGGACACAGGGAGGGGAGCACTACACACTGGGGTCAGTTGGAGGGGAATAGGGGAGGGGCGGTGGCGGGTGGGGAGCTGGGGAGAGATAGCAAGGGGAGAAATGCCAGATGTAGGTGATGGGGAGGAAGGCAGCAAATCACACTGCCACGTGTGTACCTATGAAACAAATTCTGCATGTTCTTAACATGTACCCCAAAACCTAAAATGCAATAAAATAAATAAATGGGAAAAAAAAATAACATAGCATGTTACAAAATGGGTTAAAGAAAGAAAATGAAATATCTATTATATTAAAAAATGCTATGATCACTTAGTGGAAGAAAGCATAATTGGCTAAACAAAAGATACCAAAACCATAATTCTCATTATTCCATTTTCTACCAGTTTGGGAATCATGCCAAGTTCAACACATTCCGAAATATATCCTCCTTAAATTGACAGGCATGAGTGGTCTGATTACTCTGAAAGGTAATCTATATAACATTGTTGAGCTAATTTAGATGATGTGAGTTGCTAATGTTATCAAAGGAGATTTTCACTTCTGCTTAGTCTCCAACAGTGAAATGATCCAAGATGGACATTGTCTTTTTTTTCTGTTGACTCAGTAACGTCCTTTAATGATTCCATGTGGGTTGAGAAGAGTAAGTGTTTAATGATGAAGACATTACATTTAAAAATTAACTGGCATATGCCAGTTAGTGTTCTTGGGCTTTCACGCCTTTAATCTGACCTCTCCTTTCCAATCTGAACTCATTCCTCCATTGACTTTCCATTAGAGAGCAAGGAGACCTGACTGCTTGTGGGACATGCTGTGGCAGAAAAACAGAACTGGATGCCAGGCATCCTGAATGCTGTTTCTATTCTGCTACTTATAAGCCGGCCATTTGAATACTTTGGACCTCTATTTCATAAGGTGAAGACATTCTGTTCATTACGTTAACTAAATTGGTTCTTTCAGGATAAGATTTTCAAGATTCTGTAAGGGGGAAGGCTCACAAATTTGCTAGATGGTCACGTATTCAGGGAAAATATTGTTGTTCTTAATTTACTACAACCAAGATAATTATCCTCATTAACATTTACTTTATAAGTGGTCAGGAAAACCTAAATTGCAACCTGAAGTTAATAGAATCATAGTCCCTTCCAGCTTATATAATACATTTTGGATGTAATAGCCTTCTTTGTACAAGTGCTTAGGAGTTTAGATTTTTTTCTCCTCTGCCCTTTCTCTCCACACGTGTGCAGGAAGGGAGAAGCTCCATAGCAGTGTTCTCTGATCTATGAGGTGTCTTCTGAATCTTGCTGGTCTTTGCTAGGCAGAGACCCTGAACCCACAACTAGTCAAGCAGGACTGGCCCTATCTGCTATGTGGTTAGCATTCCAGTACCCATTACTGAAGTCCTTGGTCTCAACTATTTGCCATTGACGGTGGTATTTTTAAATATTGTGCCTTTTTAAGTCTGACTCCCCTGGAGGTCTCTTCTTGTTCATGATTTCTGTGCTTTGTTCTGGGCACATAGAATCTTATATAGCCAATTACTGTGCTATTTATTCTGTGAAGATCATGAAGAGCCCTAATCATCTAGTCATCTCTCCTAACCAAACACATGACACTTGAAATCTCTCTAAACTGTACCCCAGAAAGCCCCAACTGTTCCTCAAATGGCATTGAGTTCCCTCCTCACTGAGCTGGTGTTTCTTTTGCATCGTTCCCTCTGTCCACCTACCAAAAGGAAGAGAGTGAGAATATGTCTACCTCGTCTCTCTTCTTTTCATTGGAGTGTTCCACATTTTCTTCCTACCTCAAATTTTTCTCTAGATAGATCTTTTCTGCACTTTTACAACACTGGCCATATACATTATGTCTTTGGATCTAATATAAGTCTGATGAAACAGTATGGGCATCGAGTGTGATGAGGTGTAACTATTACTTTGAGAATAATAACGCAAAATTATTTTATAAAAGAAAAAAAGGAAGAAGTAGCAGAAGGGGATGGAGGAACAGAGGGAACAAGGGGAGGAAAAATAATATTTGATGTGTGAAGTCATGCCAACTTCCTACTAACCCAAGGAAGACTGTATATTAAAATGGAAGCTGCTATTTCTAGTTAGCCATGAATGAATTTCCCCATGCAGTTTCAAGCAGTGAATAGGAACCTTTTGAAGGAATATATACTTAGCATGAATCCACATGTAAATACAGAGACACTTGTTAATTGTTTTATCTTTCTTTTCTTCATATTCATTACTTCTGTCCTTCTTGATAAAACTTTACTCCTTTAGAAAACAAGGACAGCAACAACAAAAAATGCCTCAGTGGAACTATACTGACAGCATGTTGAGTAAACCAATTATAAGAGATTTTATTTCCTATATGCTTTTGTAGAATTCTGCCTCTTGTAATAAAAATGTAACGTCTGTTTTTCATGCCTTTGAATTTTGGTGGCATTTGTGGCTGACTTGATAATAGAATGCAGCGGATGCGACATTCCATGGCTTCTGAGACCACTGTCTGCTCTCTTTCTCTCTCTTTCTCCCTTTATTTCCATTACTGTTTCTTTCTCAGAACATTCATTTCTGAAACTCAGCTACCATTTTTTGAGAAAGCCCAGAGACCATATGTAGGTTTTCTCATTGGTAGCCCTGGATAAACTCTCAAGAGAGAGTGATTATCGACTGTCAAAAATGTGAGTGAATAAACCTTCAGATTCTGAGTGGAGCAGAGAAAAGCTATTTTCTCTAAACAGTGTCCAAACTGAGATTCCCAAGTCAAACAAACATGGTTTAAGAAGGGTAAAATTTTCCCATTCTGTTGGTTGCCAGTTCACTCTGATGATTGTTTCTTTTGCTGTGTAGAAACTCTTAAGTTTAATTAGATCCCATTTATCTATTTTGGCTTTTGTTGCCATTGCTTTTGGTGTTTTAGTCATGAAGTCCTTGCCTATGCCTATGTCCTGGATGGTATTGCCTAGGTTTTGTTCTAGGGTTTTTATGGTGTTAATTAGTTCAACCATTGTGGAAGACAGTGTGGTGATTCCGTAAGGATCTAGAAACAGAAATTCCATTTGACCCAGAAATCCCATTACTTGGTATATACCCAAAGGGTTATAAATCATTCTATTATAAAGACACATGCACATGTATGTTCATTGTGGCACTCCTTACAATAGCAAAGACCTGAAACCAACCCAAATGCCCAACAATGATAGACTGGACAAAGAAAATGAGGCACATATACACCATGGAATACTATGCAGCCATAAAAAACAATGAGTTCGTGTCCTTTGGATGAATCTGGACACCATCATTCTTAGCAAACTGACACAAGAACAGAAAACAAAACACCACATGTTCTCACTCATAGGTGAGTGTTGAACAATGAGAACACATGGGCACAGCGAGGGGAACATCACACACTGGAGTCTATTGTGGGGCAGGGGCCTATGGGAGGGACAGCGGGGAGTGGGGAGGTTGGGGAGGGATAACACTGGGAGAAATACCTGATGTAGGTGATGGGGGATGGAGACAGCAAACTACCATGGCATGTGGGTACCTATGCAACAATCCTGCAAGATCTGCACATGTACCCCAGAACTTAAAGTACAATTAAAAAAAAAAAAAGGGACCCTTCTTAGGCTCAGCCATATTAGGTTGAAGGGATGAGATGAGAATTGTGATCCAGTAAGCCACTGGAGCCATAGCAACATGTCATGTATTAAATAAACGTGCAGTAATTGATTTGAAGGACTTGAATAACGTGTTCATTTGGATAGAGACTCAGTCAAGATAATACCACCATATTGCTCTATGCTTATCTTTGCCCTGTTCAGTGACCCCTGAAAGGTTCATGGCTGTGTTTCCTAACCTACTTCACCAATTCTTAGTTGAACCTGGAGATATCATACATACACTATTTTTTTCTACTACTATTGTTTTTATACCACTACTCTTTCTACTATGAAAAATCAGATTGTCTTCCCATACAAAGTGAAATAGTCCCAAAGACCTAAGAAAGAAAATCTTAAAAACAGCAGTAGCAAACACATTTACAATCGACTGGACTTACTTCTTTAGCATTTTCATTTATTTTTGGATTTATATGTGTGTATATTTACAGGTATCTTTTTTGTTATTTAGGCAAATAAAGTCTGTGGCATTTTGTTGCACATTAAATAGAAAATATGACCCATACCCCCACTTCTGGAATTGCTCTGAGATTGTTCATCTGGAAGAAGTCAGCCTGGGGAGAAAGCCAGACTAGAGTAGAAGTTCAGAAAATAGGGTTATAGAGTTGCATAGTTGTACTTGTTCATTTTAAGTAGAATGTAAGTTGGTAAAATATAAATCTACTTTAGAATTTGCCTAATTTAAGAAAAACACAAAACGAAAAATTTATTTTTTCTTCTTTTTTCTCCTGGGCAAGTAAACTTGAATAAATAGTAAAATCAACTGCATGTCTAAATTGGCTTCAGCAAGGAATACCAAGCTCTCAAATTACCTCGACATTTTGAGGGGTTGCTTGCTTTTAATAGACCAATGCCCTCTATTTAATACCATGAGGAGTTTTACTTTAGTATGGCAATTACCCTTTGGTTTTTATAGTTGTTTATTCCTCTTTGATAATGAAACTGATCACCAGTTACTTTGACTGTTAATATATCATTTTTTCAAAGATTTACAAGAACAAACAAAAATGTCTATGCATTTCTGTTTTTTTCCTAAGTAATTTCATCTGGTCTTATGGCTTTAATGAAATACTACCTAAAAGTTGATGACTCTTAAAACGTATATGTAAGTTCTAACTCGTTCTTTGGGAAAAAAAATAAAAATACCCAATTGCCTGCATGTTGGTTATTTACTAGAATGTCAAAATCAATCTGTTCAAAACAGAACATTATAGTAAAGGGACATATACTACTTTGAATAATATGTACAAATGTCAATGCAAATTATCAGGAACAAAATGATGTTCCTGTTTCTCTTTTATGAAACGATCTGAATGTTGGCCTGATATTTTACTTTTGTAATAATACAAAAAATGTGGCGATAATTATCATCCAAACAATTACACTCCAATCACAGATTGGAGATTCTTTTCTTCCATTTCCTGTTTTCCTCTCATTATTTGAACCAGGATTTATTACAAATTACAAGGAGGAACATCCAGAAACTAAATTCATGTCCCATATGAACTGATTGCATTTCCCTGCCACAAAATGCACTAGAATCATTTGTCCCCAGATACATAAAATTGTGGATTTCTCATGTTAAAAAAAAAAATCTTATCTTTTGGCCTCTATAATAACAGCTTAATCTGCAAACATGTTCTCTCCTATTTCATAACCCTGTTTCATTTTAAAGCCTGATTTAAAAGTTTAATATTAAAACCATTAGAATGAGAGAAGTCATCTTAAGAAAACTTGAAAAAGATTATAGAGGTAAAAGGCAGACAAAGCATAACCAAGAACATACTTGGAAAAGAACAAAAATGCAAAAAATAAGTGATGTCTGCTTTATTGAAATTATTTAGACGCTATTTAGAGGACAAAGACAATCACTTCAAGTCTTCAGCAAAGGAAGTTTATCCCAGGCCCACCTAGGAGCTCCATTATTATTATTAGTAGTCATCATAATACACATATTATTAAAATAATTAAAATAGGCTGGGCACTGTGGCTCACGCCTGTAATCTCAGCACTTTGAGAGGCCGAGGCGGGCGGATCACCTGAGGTCAGAAGTTTGAGACCAGCCTGGCCAACATGGCGAAACCCCGTCTCTACTAAAAGTACAAAAATTAGCCAGGTATGGTGGCACATGCCTGTAATTCCAGCTACGCAGGAGGCTGAGGCAGGAGAATCACTTGACCCAGGAGGCAGAGGTTGCAGTGAGCTGAGATTGCATCACTGCACTCCAGCCTGGGCAAGAGTGAGACAAGAGTGAGACTCCATCTCAAAAAAAAAAAAAAAAGAATAAAATAAAATAATTAAAATAATATCATACCTGAAATAGTAATACACCAATAAACATTTAGTTGAGGGCATGAAATTTACCAGACATATATGGTAAATTATTAAAATTAGTCCATGTAGCAACCTGAAGAAAAAGATATTATGACTGTTTTACAGTTGAGAAACTATATTCCCAAGAATCTAAGAGTGACTTCCATAATCATCAGTTTGGTTCAGCCCAACAGATATTTACCAGATTCTCTCCCTCTTTTTTTTTTTTTTTTCTTTTCCGGAGACAGAGTCTCACTCTATCATGCAGCTGGAGTGCAATGGTGCAATGCTGGCTCACTGCAACCTCTGTCTCCCGGGTTCACGCAATTCTCCTACCTCAGCCTCCTGAGTAGCTGGGATTACAGGTGTGCACCACCACCCCAGCTAAGTTTTGTACTTTTAGTTGAGGTGGGATTTCACCATGTTGGTCAGGTGGTCTCAAACTCCTGGCTTCGTGATCCACCAGACTTGGCCTCTGAAAGTGCTGGGATTATAGATGTGAGCCACCACAGGCGCCTGGCCAATTAGATTCTTATGATAGAGCACAACTATATGTGACACGATTTCTTTTCTCTAAAGTCAGGGAGACAGAGAAAGAAAAGAAAAGAAAAGAAGGAAAGAAAGAAAAAGAATGAGACAGAGAAAGAGAGAGAAGGAAGGAAGAAAAGGAAGGAAGGAAGAAAGGAAGGAAGGAAGGAAAAGGAACTCTTTACATGGTAGAACATGGAAAGAGTGATCAACTTTTGGGTGAGATTGGTATGGAGATTTACTTTAGCTGACATTTGAGCAATGATGAATGAGAATTTACCTACTGAATAGTGATTAATTTTTACCATCCCAACTATGAGGTCTTGTGAGATTCATGAGAACCACTGAGTAAATTTAACATCTAGTCAGATGTTCATAGGTCATGATAATAATTCTCAGCTGTCTTGAGAATTGGGTAGTGCTGGATGGTAGGGCCACTGGAGGCAGAAGGAGATGCCTCAGTGATGGTCTTCTCACAGTCTTCTACATGAGAGGCCTTTGCCCTAGTGACATCTCTCAGGTACAAATGCATTGGGGGCTCTGTTCTGGCTCCAAAGCTTTGCCTTTCCTGTTCTACTATGGAATTCTCCCCCAAAATCATGATGAGCTTACCAGCCTTGGAGTCATTTCCTTACTACACTATAATTGCCAGTTAATGTAATTTCTTCTTCTCCTTTTAAAGGATTTTAATATTGAAGGATTATTTTCTCTTCTTTTTCCAGCCAAGTTTTCTTTCCATTGCTTTCAGCTTTGTTGTCTCTAGAAAATCCTTAAAATTCTATGACAAAACAGTAGAGGAAATGAGGCAAGAATCTGAGACTATACCACCAGAAATCAGCCCAAAGTTAATGCCTACGCCATTTCTCTTAATTGGATATCTGATTTTACAGCTTCATCCAGGGCACATGTGATGAAGTGAGTTGTGACTGACTGGAATGGAGTTAGGAACCTAGCTCTCCAAGAAAGAATGTAGAAGGGAGCTGTCTGTGGGAGTTGGAGTGCAATGGAGGCTACTGCATTTACCAGACACTCAGGGGCTCTCATAAGGGTTCCTAAAGAGCATCCCTGTTCCTCTTCTGACTGCTCATGCACGTGTATGGCTGGTCATGGATGACAAAGGGGAATGCAAGGAGGGGAGTAGCTGAGCAGTAGCAAAGAAGGAGTTATAGCCATGCAGTATGCTTTGCTACCAAATATAATAAAAATATCCTAGATTTCACTATGATCTCTTAGCACACAGTTAACCCATGATTATTGGGATAACCTGTGCATTTTTTTTTTTTTTGAGACGGAGTTTCGCTCTTGTTACCCAGGCTGGAGTGCAATGGCGCAATCTTGGCTCACCGCAACCTCCGCCTCCTGGGTTCAGGCAATTCTCCTGCCTCAACCTCCTGAGTAGCTGGGATTACAGGCACGTGCCACCATGCCCAGCTAATTTTTTGTAGTTTTAGTAGAGACGGGGTTTCACCATGTTGACCAGGATGGTCTTGATCTCTTGACCTCTTGATCCACCCGCCTCGGCCTCCCAAAGTGCTGGGATTACAGGCGTGAGCCACCGCGCCCGGCTAACCTGTGAATTTTATTGGAAATCGTTATATTATTTAACTAATATTCAATGTTTACTCTTTTTCTTCTTGACTCTGAAGTAAATGTGGGGAGCACAAGGTCCTTACATACACAAACAAGTGGAAGAAGAGCCTATTTCCTTTAATGCAACAAGGTCAATTTTAGTGTCATAGGCTTGGGTCCCATGAAGCATGCTTGCTGCTAATATGGGGGGACCCCACTTTCAGGTATATTTTTCTTTCACTAAGGGAGACTGATCTCTTACTAGAGGGAGATCACTTATAATTTTTTTAGAAACTGATTTTCTTTCATAACAACTACTGTAATTAGAAAATCCAGAATCTGTTATGTCTCTTCTGTGAGGGGTGTAGTTTGCAATTCTTTATCCTCATTTTGTCTTCAGAAGACACAGAGATCAGTAGGCCATCTTTAATAAACAATTTCACGTAGTTACCATAGGTTATTAAGTCATTCATCAGCATGAGTCTTTATTCTAGTATGGAATAATCATTGTAACACTCATATGAAATCATTACTTTGAACACCAGTCAAGGATGTTAATTTATTTCTTTGACTCTCCACCCTAGCTGTCAGCATTTTCATTTTAAAGTGACAGAATCATAGTTAGGAGACCATGCAATCCCAGAAAAAGCAAGCAGTCTTTCACACTTCCTCCTCCCCCAGTCACACAAATGCTTTCCTGCAGAGATGAAACAAAATGTAAAATCGATACATGGAAAAAGGGCAATCATCCACGGACTGAAGCAACTTTACTCTAACCTAGGTCATTCTTGAGAAATTTAGTCATGAACGGTTGGCAACAAGAATCTTTCCTGAATTGCTCCCTGCGTGGGAATATTCGAGTCAGGTCAGAACAAGCTTGAGGAAAAAAGTCATGTTTTTCTAACATTTTCAAGGAATTAAGTTGGTGAAAGGTGCTAGATTTGAAGTTCTTAAAAGTAATTATCTCTCCCTAGAGCACACATATTGTTCCAAGGACGGTAAAAACAGTGACCTCTTGTAGTCTTAAATTGCTATTCATTAAAGAAAGGTCTTCTCTCCTTGAGTTGCAGTGGGCTTGATACTACTCGCTCTATGCCTTCTGTTGAAACTACAAATTATAGTTTAAAGATATCCTAACAGGAGAGTTTTAAAAGTCATAAGGAAAAAGAAGTGGTCAGAAACTGCCAAGTTTGCATTGACTTTATTCTTCTTTATTCCCTTCTCACTCTGATGTGCTGTTATCTGCCTCTGCTCCATGCCCACTCCCATTGGATTATCCCTGATTTTGTCATCCAGGAACTCTCATAGCAACTAAATGTGATAGAAAGGAATTCCCAGGCACTGCATTACAACCCTAAGTTGTTCACATATATTGCATGAAGAGCACGTAAAAAGAGAATAGAAAAAAGTTTGGGTACAAAGTTTTCTTTAGTTCCTATATCTTTTGGACTCTAAGTCGTTTGACCTCTTCTCATGTCACTGACTGTTGTCTTTATGGCAATTTACTATAAAGTCATCACATACGTCCTCTAGATAGAAATTTGATAATTCTAATTCAATTGCACTAAATAATATAATTTAGATTTGAAAAGGGTCATTATGTGTGATGAGTAATCCATTGTTGGTGCTATTGCAATGTGGTCAAATTTATAATTTCATCAGGATGCCAATTTTCAAATATAATAGTTGCATTAACATTTTAATCTTGCTATGATGGATTCATAGTTGGAAAACAATTGTTTCAATGCTCCAAACAAAATAAAAGAACCAGTGTCAATTTTTTTTTTTTTTTTTTGAGGTAGAGCTTCACTCTGTTGCCCAGACTGGAGTGCGGTAGCGTGATCTCGGCTCACTGCAACCTTTGCCCCAGTTTAAGCGATTCTCCTGCCTCAGCCTCCCAAGTAGCTGAGATTATAGGCACCTGCCATCATACGTGGATAATTTTTGTGTTTTTCGTGGAGACAGGGTTTCACCATGTTGGCCAGGTTAGTCTCAAACTCCTGACCTCAAGTGATCCACCCACCTCGGGCTCCCAAAGTGTTGAAATTGCAGACATAACCCACTGCGCCTGGCTCCAGTGTCAATTTTCTAATTGACATTCTTTTAGACATAAAGTCTTTCTCTAAATTTCAGGACTATACTAAGATATTCTTCTCAAAATAATTAACTTATGAATTAAAATAGTGGTCTGTAGGTGATATCATTTGGCTGTGTTCCCACACGAATCTCATCTTGAATTGTAATCCCCATAATACCCACATGCTGTGGGAAGAAGCCACAGCATGGGAGGTAATTGAATGGGATGTAAAAGAAGCCCAGTGGGAGGTAGTTGCATCATAGAGGAGGTTTCTCTCATATTGTTCTCATGATAGTGAATTCTCATGAGATCTGATGGTTTTACAAGTGTATTAGTCTGTTCTCACACTGCTAATAAAGACATACCTGAGACTGGGTACTTTATGAAGGAAAGAGGTTTAGCACCCTCACAGTTCAGCATAGCTGGGAAGGCCTCATAATCATGGCAGAAGGCAAAGGAGAAGAAATGGCATGTCTTACATGGTGGCAGGCAAGAAAGCATGTGCAGGGAAACTCCTCTTTATAAAACCGTTAGATCTTGTGAGACTTATTCACTATTTCGAGAACAGGATGAGAAAGACCAGGCTCTACAATTCAATTACCTCCCACTGGGTTCCCCCCATGACATGTGGGGGTTATGGGAGCTACAATTCAAGATGAGATTTTAGTGGGGACATGGCCAAACCACATCATAGAAGCATCTGGCATTTCCCCTGCTGGCACTCATTCTCTCTCCTGCAACCCTGTAAAGAGGTGCCTTCTTCCATTATTGTAAATTTCCTGAGGACTTCCCAGCCATGCAGAAATGTGAGTCAATTAAACCTCTTTTCTTTATAAATTACCCAGTCTTGGATATTTCTTCATAACAGGGCAAGAACAGACTAATACAATGGGTATATTAATATTTCTTAAAATTTCCTTTGTAAAAAATGATGACTAGTGATACCTCAAGATAGAGTTTTCAAAACTTATTAAATTTTAATCAAGGAGAGGTTGGACTTCATGCATTTTATTATGCATTTTAAACATCCAAGGTTCAGAATAGCATGAAAATTCAGTTAGAACAAAAAAAATCAAAACACTATTGACTAATTCTGAGGATCATAAGTCAAAGAAGGAAAGCTTAGTGAATTTTCATACATCACTAATTATATCCCATTTATACAAAAGATTACTGACTAAACTTTGTTGCTTAAATAAGGATCTATCAAAATTTAAATCAATAGAGTGGCTGTCATGGGTTTTCACCTACAGGGCTGTTTAGTGGTGGAAGAACTCTTGTGGCTTTATTCTGAGATAAGACCCTCTTTGAAAGAAGCTCAACACCACGGCAACTCATTTGAAACAGCTGCAGGGCCTCTGCTTTTTCATCTGTTCCCTTAAACTTCTTGTATTTTGACCAGCATGTCAAATTCATGGCTTCTGCTGTCTTCCTAGACAAATCTTTCATGACAAGGAAAAACATTGCTGTAGTATCTC
This sequence comes from Cebus imitator, assembly GCF_001604975.1. NCBI lineage: Eukaryota > Metazoa > Chordata > Mammalia > Primates > Cebidae > Cebus > Cebus imitator. The sequence goes on along the minus strand of NW_016107453.1, from coordinate 2,741,100 downwards.
AGATCTCTCTCACCGAGCTTCAAAGAACAAACAGTTAGAAGCCATATGGCAAAGTATGCCTTCTGTTAGATCTCTTGTTGGTCATTTCCCCTTCTAGCTTTCAATGAGTGTAATCCAAGATTGTGCACACCAGTGAGCCACACTGAATTCCTGGGGATATGATCAAATCAAAACCCTATCTATTGTGCCTGAAAAAAAGCAATGTAGTGCTGCTAAGTCTTGATTATAATTCTGTGTCTGCAATCAAATTGTCACTGAAAGGCTCTTTTCTCTAAATATAATTTTAAAACACATGTCTCAAGTTAGTAAGTGGGGCATATTATATGATTCCAAAGTTATGGCACATTTATTTTTTAAGGGAGTTCTTTATATGTGATATGAAGCTAAATCCCACAACTAAAAAATGTTTGAGAAATAGGGCATAATTTTCTTATGTTTTCCTCAAATATTTTGTGGTTGCTTGCCTTAGAAAATCAACTTTGAAAATCTGTTTTTCAAGATATATTCTTACAAATAAAAATTATTTAAAGATACTTATTGATTATATATGCTTAAGGGTATAGCAAATTTAAAATAATATTTGTAGATTCTGAGTACAACTTAGAATAAATTTGTAGCATTATTTGAAAGACTGGTTTATTTACTTATTTTAATCAATTTCCTTTTTCGCATATTAAATGTCTGTCTAAAACAAGCCAATTATTCATAATGGCTTTTAAATATACATAGTATATAACATGTATAATATATAATAAAAATGTTGGTCAGATTTTCAGAAATTTGAATTAATTTCAAAAATGTTGCTTTGTAGCCATCAAGTTTTCTACCATTACAGATTTAGTAACTTACATGGTTTTTCATTCTTATTACAGTAGTGTAGTATTGTAAAAAATGATTTTTCTACATGAGAAACTTTCTATTCAGCATTTCTAAAGGACTTCCTGAAATTTCTCAAACTCTATCCTTGAAATTTACTCAGGAAAACGCTTAATTCAAATGTAAACAAGATAAAGGATGGTTGTATTTTTAAAGGTTGTGAAAGCAGTAAAATCCACGCTCTTCCTCTGAAAACTGAAAGAAATGGCACCAAAATGTGCTTATAGAAATGTGGACAGATCCAGTTGGATACTGGAAGGCTCCAGAAGGAAACTTCTTCCTTCCGCCTCTCAGATAATCTGGAACATTATGTCTTTTGCACCTATGCCATAGTTTGACGTGGGCTATGTTTGTCACCTGAAACCCATATCTCTCTTTTCTTTCCACTCATCTTACTATCCCTACTTCCCACCTTGCCTCTAAACAACAAAGTGCTGGAGCCGACCTTATTGTCAATCAGGGACCAATGGGTCTAATAAATCCTTTCTTTGAGACCATTTATCCTTCCAGAAGCAGTGTGCTTTCCACTGTAAGTACAAACATTTTATTTAAAAACTTTGAGACAAGATATGTTTCAAATTCTAAATTTTAGAATTTCATATTTAGAAAAATTATATGGTACATATACCTTCACCTTGTAATCAAATACATAATCAAATTAATTAATTAATACCTCTATAGTGAAATGGAACTAATTAAGATAAAGTAAATAAGACTACTCTCTATATTAGATTAGATTTTGCCACCAGATGGATTAGAAAGCGAATACGCAATTTTAGTTTCCTGGATTTTGGAATGATAAAAAAAGAAAGGATTTCAAACTATGAAAATATCTCCATGGATATTCAACCAATTAACTGTATTTTTGAGGCTGGATTATGAGACAGTGAAATATAGATATGTACCTTCCTCTTTCTAATGCTCTTCAAAACACACTTAGGTTTTTTACTTTACTATAGAGAAGCAGATGATGATGGGCATTTGGCTAATTACATCAAGGAAATCAACTATCCTACTTCCTGGGGCTTCCTCTAAAAATTTCCTAAAGCATGCAAATACTCCACACCAGTGCCCAAGTACATACATGCTGTCATACAGATTTAAACATATGGATGGTAAATACTAATAAATCTGTTTTGCAAGATATGTTTTGACAAATGACAATAACAAAAGTTCAACATTGTCAAAGATTTTAAACTGTAGTCATATATAAGGGCAGAAATGCTTGCTTTGCTTTTCATTTAAGTTTTTCTTTAAAAATACACTAGTTTAAGAGAGAAAATATTTTTTAAAATTATTTTATTGGAATAGATAATTTTTTTTTGTTTTTTTTTAAAGAAATCGATATTGGCTTTTGATGTTACTACAGTAAGAAATATATTGAGATCAATCTGAAAGAACCAAATCCATCACAGCTTTAAAGAATGAAGATGATTTGAAGTCATAAAATGTGGTTTTGGGGTAAATAAGTAACAACAAAAGAATTTTTTATAAAAATACAGAGTGGTTAGAAAATATTCATGTGCATTTAACTACTTTGGAATGAACATGAGACCTAGTTAAACAGAAACTACTCCTTATTTCGACTGTAAAAATTTAGGAAAAAGGACAATTTTACCATTCATGCTTACAGCTCCGCATTTTAAGTGGCGCAAATATCCCATGGGATGGGCTTGTTTTACATATTAACCTTATTAATTTCAGCATAGGAATAAAAATTAATGACTCCCCTGGAGAAATGTTGCAGGCAACACTGGACCTGGCATTGTTACCTAGGAGGCAGGCTGAAGACACCTCCACCCAAGGTGGGGTCAAAGGTTATTTCAGTTTCTCCAAGGCGCTTTAGAGGAGAAGGGAGCTTATCTTGAGTGAGAAATTAACTGAACTGCTTAGACTTGATCCCGGCCACAGGATAACACTGGGAGTAGAAAATGAGTACCCTGGTTGTAACACTTTGTGGTGTTGGTCAGTGTACCCTGGTCAAGCCCTTGGGAAAACAATCCAAAAGTCTTCAAGACAGGAAGCAAAAAGTGTCATTGAGAGTTCACCACTTTTTTGTAATGGGTTGATGTTCTGGGCACTGATACAAGGGAGGTACTGGTATTGAGAAGGGATGCTCACCCATTAGGGCTAAAGCAGTGTCAGCAGAGACTGGAAGCTCATTGGGGAAACATTTTAGTGGAAGGATGTAACAGGTCAACATCAGAGATCACTACAAGCACAAAACAAGTTTCAGGTCAAAGTCCAGCCAATGTCAGTGAGAGAAGGGGGAACCCTGCAGTCGTAGGATCTGGTAAACACAAAGAGAAGTGGGGAGACCAGCTGCCATTGGAGTGAAAGAGTAAACAGCAGTGAAAGAGCAGAAATACTGCCAAAGAGAACATCTATGCTCTCAGTCAGATGTGGCCAAGGACACAAGAGGTGCATAAAATTGGCTGGAAGCAACTCACATGTCCTTTTGAGGTCTTTTCCTGTTCTGTGCCCTTTTTTTTTTGGGTCATTTTAAAGCAAATTTTGAGGACAATATAGTAAAACTGGGTTTTCACTTTCCAAAATGAAAGATTTTTATGCCTGTGCTCTTTTGTAATGTGATTACTGATTTTTCCGCTTCTGTGCTTTGTTTTAATTGGTCAAGAAGCATGGAGTGGAAGGAAACGACGGCTTTCCAAACTTCTATCAGTTCCTGCAGCTCTTCCTCTGGGATAGGCGTATCTGATGGGCAAACCCAGAACAATGCAGTATCCTAACAATAGTTCTGCCAGTTCAGAGAGCTAGCCTGCTCTTGGGTAAGAGAGTCCAAAAACATGTATAGGGCACTGACTTCAGATATGCTTGTTAATAGAAGAATCTGAGTGGCTCAGAAACAGATCCTGGAAACATGCATGATTTATTTTAACTGAGGGTCCTGTTAAAAGTACATCTTAGGTGCCTTAGGAAATCCTATCATGTTTAGGAAGCCAGCTGTATGATCAAAGACTCAAACATGGACTGCGCCACTGCACTCCAGCCTGGTGACAGAGCAAGACTCTGTCTCAAAAAAAAAAAAAAAAAAAAAACAAGGCTCCAACATGGGTGAGTTGATTTAGGTAATATGAGTAATGCTTGTCAACTGGAGGATTTAAAGTTATCTGTCTCCAACCCCTAACCTCCCAACCAGATAAAAATATATGAAGTAATTTTCTCCTGAAAATATCATTTTATATGTGCTTATTTTTATACTATTTATTTCTGCTTTTTTTTTTGACTGAAGTGCTATATCAAGACCAAATTCTTCCTTTCTCAGAAAGCAGTTTTCAATCTATCAAAAGCAGCTTTAAGTGATGCTGTCCCCACAAAGCCACTAGATCAGTGTCCCTGCAATTCAAAATCAGCTTCAAGTCAAGACCAGCTTCCAAATCTTCTTTTAACCAAAGGACGACTTTGAATTCCTTCTTAAATAGAAATTATTTGTTAGCTAGAAATACCCTCATAATATCTGCTAATACCTCTATAACTAAAAATTTTGTAGTCACAGTAGAGAGAAAGAAAATTAATCGTTCATCTTTCCATTGAGCTCCGAAATATACTTATTACTCAAGAGCAGTGCCAGCTCTCTCCAATCATCTTCTCATGCAGTTGGAAAGTTGATAATATTCAAAAGTTCATGCTGGATTGGCAGGTTAGCATTGGAACATTTGTGTTTTCTTTCTGATATCTGTAATTATTCCTCTATTTCTTAAATTTTGGAATTACTTTAGAATTAAAATCACTTTTTATACATAAGCGTTCAAAATGTGATTTTAATTCTTAATTGTATTTGAAATTAGCATATACAATTTGGCCAGATAACTAAAAATTGCAATGCTGAAAAATTCTTCTGATTCTGTGTAATACATCACAGCATTTTCCTTTTATGTTTGTGCTTTTAAATTTTTTTCAAGTTGAAATGCCTAAACTTTAGAAAGTTTTGAAGTTTGGCACATGTTTCGTGATTACTCAGAAACCTGGAGAAATTCATCTTGAGAATCCAAGATTTAAAAACTAATTGCAACTTTTCAATGAATTAGTGATATTTCCTTGCCTTCAGTTGCAGAAAAGTTATTATCTAGGTGTCCTTTCTTATGAGATTCCTGCTAATTCGAATTCCTGCTCCAAGTGTGAGTTGTTTAAGACTAAAACTATTAAGGACAAATGTTTAATCATGAGCAGCCCTATAATTTATTAAAACTCTTGTATACAATAATTCTAATAATGATTTAAGGGACCTATAGCTTGAAGTTCACTGTTTTTCCATGTTTTGTTCCCATAAGTCCTTGTGGAATCCTACAGGTTGAATTCAGAATGTTTTTTTATTGATCACTCCAACTAACACACTTAATGGAAACTGAAAGAGATACTTGTTAGGCACAAGGTGGCAGCAACATTCCACCTAAATTTTATGATTTGCTCACAGGGAATAGAATTGTGTAATTCAAATCAGAGACGTTTTATGGTAATTTTTAAACTTTTGGGAAGGTGGGGACAGATGACTTTGAAATCTGATTAAAATGATGGTCTCTCTTTACCCCAACCACCAAGTATATAAATTTCTGATGAAGCCTTTTTATAGGCTTTCAAAGTTTAGTCCTGTGAAGACTAACTCACATTCTTCTCTTGAAAATAAATTCACTAAGGGAGCAGAAGGATACAAAGAATTCGGTAATCCATGTGTCAAGGGGAGGATGGAAGCAAAAGTTGAGGCTTTTGATGGCATTCCATCTTCTGCCTTTCTAGGGAAGAATGATAAATTGCAAACCTTGAAACAATGTATTGTGTATTCCTAGCATTTTCTACTGTAAGAAAGAGACACATCAATAGGTTAATGATTATTTCTTTATTAGTAATAATAGGTCCTTATTCTGTTTGTTTAACTTTTAATCCACTGATTAAAAGTTGCATTTTCACAAAAGTTTGAAAGTTTTCTTCTATTAATTATCTGAGTTTGAAAAACCACAAACAACTATTCCTACCTCAACTTTTAAGAGGTAGGAATAGTTGTTTGTGGTTTTTCAAACTCAGATGATTAATATATATATATATGTATATATATATATATTTTAAATTGTAAGCTTTTTTCTTGTATTGTTCTTATTACTATTTTAAAACATAGTGCATATAACCTGTATAGCTCAGAGTATCAACTAGCAATTTAGTAATTCTGATGTGCATATATATTCTAAATTTTAGACATATATATTTAAAATAAAATAAAATTTAAACCGAGTGACGTATGGTTGCAATTAAAGCTTTGTTGTTTGGCTTTACAAACCTTGGTAGAAACCCTGAGGAATGAGTCCTAACTCTGGCGCAGGTACAGCTTAAGTAACCAGCTTCCGTGATCAGTACTTGCAAACTTGGAAGAAAATAAACAGGGGGAGGGGCACAGCTGATTATTCTAGAATTCTGATTCAGAGTTACAACTTCCAAGTTTGATAACAAAGTACTCGCGGTTTCCCAGAAGCAAGCAGCTATCCTGGTTTTGCAGAACACAAGGTGGCAGAATTGTTCTTTTAAAATCACTGATCTTCAAATAACATTTAGAAAAATTTCTAAAGAGCAACACATAGTAAGAAAATTGTTGAAACAGTAAATTTCCACAAACATTAAGGTGATATTATACATAATGAAACAAAATATATATTGTGAAAAGCTCATTATGCTAGCTTTTTGGAACTCTAATAAAGATAAGTGAAAATATTGATTGACTTAATTAAAAATGTCTTTAGTAAGTGACTATAGCATCGTTTAATGAATTCTTTCTATAATTTAACAGCGACTTTCACATTTTAACAAGTTGCAATGGTGGTTTTAATATTCAAATTTAGAAAGGATACACTCAGCAGATATCATTTTAACATATTGTTTTAGGTGAAATTTCAGCCAAAGGCTAGAATGTGTGTTGATATCAGATTTTCTCATCTAAAAAATTAAACTTTATTTATCAGATAAATATGTTAAAACACCGTATAGTTATAGAAGAGATAGCAACAAAATACGATGTAAGCATCATATGCCTTCGAAAGGCCAGTATTTAGGAATTAATGTAACTATAATAAAATTATTCTAGTGGATATAACACAATAATATTTTATTGAATTTATCTCAAAGTGCTAAATTAATTATTAGGTTATTTATTAGACACTACCACCTGCAAAATAATTAAATATTTTTATATTGTAGCAGAGATTGTTGGAAACTTTAGGACTGACAGAATTCCAAAAAATTGGTGAATGATTAAACAGCTATAGACAGCCCCTATTTCTATTAACAGTGGGTGTTTATAAAAATTTAATTAGAAGTGTAGTGTCTGTAAGTAGAACAATAGACTTAGAGACTCCAAAGAGGGTTAAATTTCTGAGATCTGAAAAATACTATTACATTCTTAATTTTGGAGTGGAAGAAGGTAGTGTCCTTTGGGACTGGACTGTCCATGGGGTGAATGAGAGCCCCTGGGTGTACCAGGAGTCAGCTTCAGTGGAGAGGATCAACATACCAATCACTGATTACTGGGGAAATCCAGTGGGATATTTACTCTTTCTCAGTGAAGAGCTGCTCCCTTGAGCTCCAGCCTCTCCAATGGGCAGAGGTAGTGATGCGGGCAGCTCCAAATGTCTTACCTTCAGCAACAGGTTACCTACTTTACACAGAGCAGGATAACAGAAAGAGAGCATATGTATCCACCTCTACCCTGCAGCCTGATTAGTGAATTTGGGCCTGTTTTGATCACTTTCTTACATGAAGAGGAGATTACTTTTGACAGCTTCTTTGTTTTTTACCTTTATGGCAGTTCCACCTTTATCCCAGAGGAAACAGGTTGAGGGGATTTTAAAGTAGGAAAGAGGACAGCAGCTCTTAGTGTCCCACACGAGCAAGAGAATTTCAGGTGTGTTGGTGGGTCCTTTATAGACCACGTGGAGAGAAAGGTCCTTGCATTTGACATTGGTCTTTGTTCACAAATACTGTCAGATGCTCTGGTGTAGGAGGAATTCCACTCCCCAATCCCAGCCCCTCATCCTCAGCCACATGAGAGAGAAATAATGGGTTTGCTCGAATTTGTCAATAATCAGGTATTGTCTTAAAAAAAAATATGTACTTTGAAAAATGGACTTAGATTTGCCAATGCACAATTTATATTCAACAACAAAGTCAGAATATCTGAAAGCTAGATTTAGAGTAATCAATATATGAGAACTGTATGTGGACTGTCATATGTAGAAAAGTGGCAGCTGATTTTTTTTTCTCTCTTTTGAGATGAGTTCTTGCTCTGTCACTCAGGCTGGAGTGCAGTGGTGCTATGACAGTTCACTTGAGCCTTAGTCTGGGCTTAAGCAATCCTCCTACCTCAGCCATCTGAGTCATTGCAACCACAGGTACATAGCACCATGCCTGACTGATTTTTGATTTTTTTAAGAGAGAAGATGGGGACTTCCTATGTTTCCCAGTCTAGTCTCAAACTCCTGGGCTCAAGGGATTTTTCAGTCTTGGTCTTCCAAATCTCTGGGATTACAGGTGTGAGCCACCATACCAGGCTCATTTCTTTTGTATGCATAAGAGGTTATGTATTTATATAGAACAATGTCCCATTTGGCCACTTTGGCGTGGGAGATGTGAAGGACATGTGTGAAGGGAAAAGGAGCTCAATTTATTGAGGGTATACCATGTTCTATGCAATGTGCTATTTTTTGTATTCCCTTTATGTTAGGGTAGCTTTACAATAATAATTTTACAAAGCAGAAACACCAATCATGAAGCTCAGAAGCCCATACTGACTTTTGTCTTTTTCTATATTCAGAAACATTTAAACAACATTTATTGCAAGCCTCTTCTGTGGTCAGTAATACTGATTTCATAAAAGTGATGATCTCATTCATGTGTGGGTTTTATACAAAGGAATATGTCTTCATTAGCAGAATTTCTCATCAGTGGCTGATGGGAAATGATTTATGATGAGAAAAGAAAGAGTTGGCCAGGGTAACACCAACATTACTGCAGGCATGAGTAAGAGTATCATGTCCTCACATTAAGTTTTCTAACAGAATCTCTACTATCCTACAAATCAATAATTAACATGACACAATTTGACTTACACTAGTAGCCTGTCAATTTAGTTTGAAAGATAAATGAGCCTTATTTCTTCTTTCTCTTTGAGATAGTATGCATTCTTCAGTCTCTGGACTATAACAAAGTATTTGAAGACTCTCCTTACATCCTAATTGTGCAACTCAAAAATTCTCAGCTTCCCATTTTATCCATGAGTAAATGTGTGTACAGTTGGTGTACAAATACCCATAACAGTTTAGTAGACCACAGACATTTAAGAGATGAAATAAACAGAATTTTACGTTTTATGGATGTTTTATTTTGATTTATAATTACCAAAAAATCTCAAGATATATGAAGGTACTTTCAAAATTTAATCTGGTTCAAAACTATAACATCTCTGTTTAAGACTAAACATCTTCATGAATTATGTTTGTTAGATTTTATAGTTCTAAGGAAGAAAAATAGTCACCAAAGATCCTTAGCAAACACTCTTTAAATCATTTAGATATAACTTATTCCTTGGTATATTGCCAGAGTTTTCCTCCAAAACAAGCATATATTTCAAAATAAAAGAGAGGTACATTATAAATTATGAATAAAAAAGAAAACATTTGAAGAAAATGTCCTGAGGCCTGAACTCAAATATACTAATTAGTGTTTTATCAGCTCAGTGTGTTTTGCCAAAAGCAATCTTCTGCTTGATTTTAGTGTTGTTTTTCAGTGAGGATCAGTTTTTGGATGTCTTTCATGAGGGACTAGAAGGCAAAACAAGGAAAACAAAATAGAATAGTTACTTGTGTCTGACATGACAATGCACAAGACTGTTGTTTCACTTCAAAGCAGACATTATACACAGCTTTTTGTGCAATTCTAAATGGAGAAGATCATGCATGTTTATTTCTGCTTGAATTTATATCAAAACCGTTTTCATAATCCCCCCATGGCAACTGAATTCAACAGTTTCTTCTGGAAACACCGGTCCTTCTCAGCAGAGCTGGCACCAGAGGAGACACACGCAGCTGGCATCGTCTTCTCAGCACAACTGTTACAGCAGTCTCTAGAGCCTTCTCTCCTGTGCAAAATGGCAACTCTTAAGGAAAATCTCATTGCACCAGTTGCGGAAGAAGAGGCAACAGTCCCAAACAATAATATCACTGTACCAGGTGTTGGACAGGTTGGAATGGCATGTGCTATCAGCATTCTGGGAAAGTCTCTGGCTGATGAACTTGCTCTTACAGATGTTTTGGAAGATAAACTGAAAGGACGAATGATGGATATGCAGCATGGGAGCTTATTTCTTCAGATGCCTAAAATTGTGGCAGATAGAGATTATTCTGTGACTGCCAATTCTAAGATTGTAGTGGCAACTGCAGGAGTACATCAGCAAGAAGAGGAGAGTCGTTTCAATGTGGTGCAGAGAAACGTAAATGTCTTCAAATTCAGTATTACTAAGATCATCAAGTACAGTCCTGATTGCATCATAATTGTAGTTTCCAACCCAGTGGACATTCTTATATATGTAACCTGGAAACTAAGTGGATTACCCAAACACCATGTGATTAAAAGTGGATATAATACGTATTCTGATAGATTTCGCTACCTTAGGGCCGAAAAACTTGACATTCCTCCCAGCAGCTGCCACGGATGGATTTTGGGAGAACATGGAGACTCAAGTGTGGCTGTGTGGAGTGGCGTTAATGTGGCAGGTGTTTCTCTATAGGAATGGAATCCAGAAATGGGAACTGACAATGATAGTGGAAATTGGAAGGAAGTGCATAAGATGGTGACTGAAAGTGCCTATGAAGTCATCAAGCTAAAAGGATATACCAACTGGACTGTTGGATTAAGTGTGGCTGATCTTACTGAATCCATGTTGAAAAATCTACCCAAGATTAATCTTGTGCCAACAATGGTCAGGGGGATGTATGGCATCAAGAGGGAAGTCTTCCTGAGCCTTCCATGTATCCTCAATGCCTGGGGATTAATCTGCATTATCAATCAGAAGCTAAAGGTTGATGAGGTTGCTCAGCTCAAGAAAAGTGCAGATACCCTGTGGGACATCCAGAAAGACCTGAAAGACCTGTGACTACTGAGCGAGGCTGTAGAAATTTAAAACCTACAATGTGATTAACTTTGACCCTTTAGTTTTCATTCATGTGCATGGACCACAGTTTGCTCTGATCTTCTTCAATACGTGAATTTGGGCTCACAGAATCAAAGCCTATGCCTGGTTTAATGCTTGCAATATGAGTTCTTGAACAAATAAAATTAACTATTTCAGTATGCTTCTAAAAAAAAAAACAGCAGTCCTTCTCTATTCTATCTAGCTTATCTAATTCAGAATACTGGTATGTAATTATGAATATGAAAAAAAATAACCAAATGTAATCAAGATAAATATGGGCAAGAAGTACAGAAAGAAAAAAAGAAAAGAAAGCTCAAAAAATGTTGTGAAGGTAATTCAAGAGAGAATGTCTTTGTTTTGGTGTAATACCTGTTAAAGTATTTAGGAGATAAGGAAGTATGATAGCTACATTTGATCTCAAAGGTTTAGATTTCTAGGTCTATATTATTTCATATGTGTAGTGATAGAGGGAAGAGGAAGAGAAATAGAGTATGTGTGAGAAATTTTGGCAAAATGTTGATAGTTGTTTAACATAGCTATGAGTGTAAGTGAGTTTTACGTAACTATTTAAAAAACTTCCTGCAATTTAAAATGTATTTTAAAATAAAATGTCAAACAATGCATAAAAATGGTGGCATGAAGGAAAATCAGTAATATTTGAGTAGGAAACATAAGTTATTTAGCATTAGATGCTTTTGACACTCTATTTCTTCAGGGGTGATAGATGATAGTTTAAAACTTTTTCTTTCATCAGGGAAAATCTGATATCAAATACAATAAACAGCAATATAAAACAAATACATATGAAGCTAATACGATTGAACTAGAAACATGAGGAATTTAGCTTCTCCTCATCTCTTCTTTAACCCCACCATTGGTCTCTGGCTTAGTCACCTTGGCTGCCATAATAAAATACTGTAGACTAGATGGCTCAAACAACAAAAATGTATTATTTTCATTGTTCTGGAGACTAGAAGTCCTACAGAGAGGTTATGGAAAGGGTCTCTTTCTGGTTTCTAGATGGCCCCTTCTTTCTGTGTCCTCACATGGCTTTTCCTTGGTGCATGGAGAGCTCCCTAACATCTCTTCTCATAAGAAAGTCAGCCATATTGGATTAGGGACCCACCCTTCTGACCTCATTTAACCCTAATTATTTCTTTAGAGACTCCATCTCTAAATACAGCCATACTAGGGATTAGAGCTTCAACACAGAAATTTTGGGAGGAACACAATCATTCAGTTAATAAGATAATCTGAGTCAGGTTCAGAAAAATACAGGTTTTCAAGAAACATAGAAAAGCAATGTTTTATGCTGTATGCTAAATTGTTTTTATGGTTTACAGTATAATTAAACAGTATGATTTTCCTAACTCTAGCTCATACTTAACTCAGCAAAGCATCAAGTTATATTTTATTGAGATGATTTTTTTCTTAAGTTTGTAGCAAGTGAAGCACATCACATGATGTCCTTTTTTCTACAACTCAGTTATTTGCTCTGTGTTGATTCCACTAATATTCTGTTTAGTGTTAATAATATGGTCTTATAGACATTATGCAGTGTGAGTCTAAAACTTGAAAACAATAAATTACAATTAAGTTGGTAATTTATTAACACAACAGTGTCCAGTGGATGATGGAATTATATCTTCTGTTCCATAGCACCACTGAGACAACCCCATTGACATTCATTGGACAATGATCAAATCCATTATCCTTCCTTACTCTCCTCCATGTTCTTAAAATCTTGACCCATTTTAAATTCCTTCATGTTTTTACCATGGCTGTTTTTTTTCTTGGTTCTTTCTAGAGTTTCTTAGTGCTTTTATTTTGATTTGTTTTTCTTGTTAGAAAAGGAAACATATGTTTTCTTTGTTGTGTCCCCAATATCATCTCTTTTTACTCATTCTGTTGCCTAAAATCCAGTCCATTTTTCCTCTAAAGGGTTACCGGCTTCCTGTTCTAATTTGGAGGAGTAACTTGATATGTGGACCATAATTGCTTATGCAGATGTTTGTTTTACTTGGAGTTCATGATTGATTTCTTTTATTTTTCTTTCAGGTTTGATCATATCCTTGATTTTAAATCTTCTTTCTGTCATGTAAACCTATTCTTTATCTGCACTTAATCTCAAATCTCCTGTTCTTTTGCCTGGAGACCTTCGTACTAAAGTCTATGTCCTTCTAATTTAGCTGAACTGGTGGCTTTCTGATGTCAATCAGTGAAGCATAGCCACCATAGAAGAAAGAGCATTTCTGAAATCAAAACATATATTATTCTGGGAGCTGGTAAAGAAGTCCATGGAAGGCTGTTGTCACTGCATCTGGCAGTGGGTCTGAAGTTGCTATAGATAGTCAAGGCTGGTAGTTCATAAAAAATGTTAGGCGTGGAGTAGGAGACACAGCAAGGACAAACTGGAATCCATAAGGAAAAACTGGAAACAGTGTCTGAATCCTACCTCCTCTAATCTTTATGATGTGAGTGTTCTGTGCTAGGAACAGCTGGCTATTCTGTACCTGGGAACAACAATTAAACCTGAAGCTCTAGCAGGATCTGAAAGAGCTGTAGGTCTGGCTGCTTCCGCATACCTAGCAGGTCAATATAACAATGTGTGTGAGCTACAGGGGAACCTGGTACCCTACAATGACCTTTAGAGATTATAGCCTTTGTTTCATATTTGTCATTCCAATCTTGTGCAGTTTCTCTTTTGGCTCACCCTAACACAGAAATACATAGGAAATAGAATTATGGAAGACCTAGTTTTAGCTTAACTAAATTGACATTTTATAGAAGCTGCCACAGTCTGCGCTTTGTCAACCTGACATTCATAATGACATAGCAAAATCATGTTTCTGCCTTATAACTGAACAGATACTAACTAGCTGTCTCACCAGAAGAGAACACAAAGTCCTTTTGGCTGTCTTTGGGTAAAACTCTTTCCTTTTCTAGCTGAGACACATTTCCTCCTGGATATCTTGGAGCTTCAAATACTGAAATATCAAGTTAATTAATATTAAACATTTTCTAATAGTATGGAAATGGGGCATAGAAGTTTAAAATATCAGTGTATGTAGACAAAAATATGTTCATGTCTAAATAATATTTATACCCCCATAGTTTCCATTTCTACAACATACATGTTGTCATTGCACGCTTGAAAAGGATATTGTAATCTTTCTTACCAAAACATATGCTCTGTGAAAGGAGGGATTGTTTCTGAATTATTTACTCCTCTATCTCTAGTTCTGAGCACAGTGACAAACACAGAGCAAACATTAAATTATTATTTAATTAGTATTCAATAAATGCAGGCCAATGTGTGTGTGTATCTGTGTTTGTATGTGTGTGTATGTATGTGTGAATGGATGCACATGCACATACCGAAATAATCCTGGGTGTTTTAATAAGAACATCATCCAAGTTGAATGCTTCTTGAGGAAATTTACCTATAATAAAGATATCGTTTCACATATTATTCCCCTTCATGTGCATTAACAAATGTATCCTCTTGCTCTTTTGTGCTAGTTCAGTATCCAGCTATGTCCACTTGGAGTTTTGCTGTTTAAGGGTTTCATTACCACTTTGGTATGAATTCTTCTTTCTAAATATTTTGTTTCTTTTGTTCCTTAGAGCTACCCTGTGAGGCACTCAGAGCAGCTATTTTTACTGTTTTAATTTACCAATAAGGAAAGTGAGACTCAGAAAAAAATGTAATGCATTGTGATGTCAGTGGTAGTAAGACCTCAAATGTGTAGCTTGTTACTCTTAGTCCAGTGCTCCTACTATTAAGACATGCTGGTATTTAAAAATGTAAAGTGGTTAGTAATGGACGAACTTGAATAATAAACTAATGGAAACATCAAATGAATTTCCTCTTTTTATAGCTATGGTTTTGAAAGCACATAATATTGCTCTGGGGACAAATTAAATGCAGGAGTTCCTGCTTTAGTTCAGTCTTACGAATTATGATTAGTGGAATAAAAAGTTACCAGTATTACTGAAAGCATTTCTTGAAGTTAGATGTAACCTGTTTTGGTATTGTAAACTGTTTTTGATATTTGGTCTTTATTGTATAGAATTTGGCTCTTTCAGGCCTCTATATCACTTACTGGCCCCTGAGTGTGTGCCCCAGGGCCCCTCCCTTGAATCTCTGTGGTTTAGAAAACAGAAAGTGGCATCTCATTTTCTCTACTTAGAGACCTTCTTCATAATTTTGAAATTCTGATGACATTTATGGGTACAACCATGAAAAAGAGAATGGCCATATGCTTTTGGTTTGCCAAGCTCTTACCCAAATCAAGTGTTCAATCTGCAAAGAGATACTTTTAAAGTGCCAACACAGTCATTTTTAATTAGTGGACATTGTTTGTCAGGAAAGTAGTTTCACATTTCTTTGGGTGTGAAGTTACATATTAATATGTTCTACTTTCTTCTAAAAAAAAAAAAAACCAAAAAACATCCATTTTAGGAATAAAATGTAGGAGTAACTTAAGCTTCAATTTCTGATATTCAGATTATTGTTTGGAAACAAGTCATCATTGTATTAAACCTGTTTCTCATTACAAAGGGAGTATCTATTCCCTGAATAAATACTTTTAAGGTCTTTTTGCATATAATTTAAGTCATGCCCTTGCCATGAGCCAGGGTACCACACATTAACAGATTATTCAAAGGAGCTCAGAAACAGCAATGATTAAGAAATTTTAAGTAGATTTGTAGCATAGTAATGGGTTTTTAATCCTTTAATTTTACTTACCATCTCCACAAAGAAGTTTTGAGATTGACTTTGACTTCACATATTTCCATATTTTCAAAATTACATAAATGTATTTTTTTTGATTAGTTGGCGAACACCCACTCATAATAACTTTTGGAAACATAACAGTAGAGGGAAACTCTACACTTGCTAAAGAATATCTACAAATAGCTTATATATAATGTCATATTTAACAGCAAAATACTACATTTTTTACACCTAAAATTAGAAACTGACAAGGATGTTCATTTTCACCAACAGTATCCCACATAGTGCTGGAAAATCTAGCTAACACAGTAAAACAAGCAAAGAAAATAATAGGCATGCAGATAGGAAAAGAATAAACAAAATAGTCCTTATTTGCGAATTACATGATGGTCAGGGTCTACATGGAAAATCCCAAGTAATCTTCCCCCACCCTATAAAAAAGACCAAAAACTCACAGAACTAAAAAGGAGTTCAAAGTCATAGACTTTAAAAAGACAGAAATTAATTGTATTTCTGCATATTAGCAATAAAAACATGGATTAAAAGCTCAAAAAATGAAATGAAATACTTATTTATAAGTTGAACAAAACATCTATAGGTCTTATATGCTAAAAAATAGAAAACGCTGATGAAAGAAATCAGTGAATATCTAAATAAATGGAGAGACATATTCTGTTTAATGGATTCATAGGCTCATGTGTTTGTGGATTGGAAGACTCCTAGTGAAGATACCAGTTCTCCCCGTATTGACAGATAGCTTAAATAAGATTTCTACCAAAATCCCAGTAATATTTCTTTTAGGTTCAGGGGAACATGTGCAGGTTTGTTCTGTTGGTAAATTGCATATCACAGGGTCTTGGTGTGCAGATTATTTCATCATCCAGGTAATAAGCATAGTGCCTAATAGGTGGTTCTTCAATCTCAACCATCCTTTCTTCCTCCACCTCAATATTAAACTCAGCCCTAGACTCTCCTTTCTTCCACAAACACTGATTTGGCAACAATTCACAGGTTAATTTCCTTTGTGAGAAATCCAAAACTAATTAAAAGGCTCCTGCACCTTGGGAGAATGTCAAACCAGAGTTACCAAAGCTGGTAGGGATATCTGGGACATTGTTTCACTGGAGACCGTGACCCCACTGTAGCATCACACAATCAAGAAGAGACACTTTAGCTTCCAGATTCATCTTAGGGAAGGAAGGTGTTGATTCAAGTGTTCAACACCCCAAATGTTTTGAGTGGATTCCCCAGAGAACTGACTTATGTATTCCCAGTTTTGAAGTTCTGACAGGTTCTATGCAGTCTATCCATTTGGGGGAGAAAAGAGGCAGTGGTTTTGGATGGTAGACACCATTGATCCCATCTCCACTTCTCAGCATAGAGCAAAAGGCAAAAATGTAATCTCAGCTCTCTCAGATTCCATATGGAGAGAGAAAGAGTTCATCCATGTGCTCAGTACCCAAGAGTCTCCAGGGATTGCCAAAGAATTAGCATCTGCCTAGCTAGTATTAAAGCTCTGCTGAGGCCAGCAAAATCAACTTGCCTTGGGAAGAATGGAGGATAGTGGCTTGGGCTGATAGATACTATAGCTTCTCCCTGGCTCAGCACAGAGTGAGCTGAAAATAACCACAGCTGCCTGTCTCTTCCTGTGGAGGGAAAGAATAGGTAGGGACTCCCAGAATCTCTGGTTATGCACATTTATAAGTGTCTTCTTCAGAACGAGGTCAGTCTGTAAGACTGGAACAGTTATCTGCTGTGTCTAATGCACAGACGCCAACACAGAGAGTCACTTAAAACAAATAACTAGTCAAATGATGAAGGAAAGAAAGAAAGAAAGAAAGAAAGAAAGAAAGAAAGAAAGAAAGAGAAAGAACAAGGGAACAAGATATGTCTGTAGAAACTGACCCAAATGAAATGTAGTTATATAATTTACCTGACATAGAACTAATCTAAAAAAACAGTAATAAAGATGCCCACTGGGATTGAGAGAACAATGTATTAATAAAGTGAAAATTTCATTAAAGGGGTATAAAATAAAAGAGTTCCAATAGAAATCATGACATTTAAGAATATAATAAATGAATGAAAAACTTCACTAGAGTGGTTCAAAAACAGACTATACCAAAGGTTCAGCAAATTTGAGGATAGATAATTGGATATTAATAGAGGAACAAAAATAAAACAATGAAATATAGTGAAACAAGTTTGAAAGATTTAAGGAACATCATCTAAATGTATGCATTAGGAAAGTCCTCAGAGAAAAAGAAGAAAGATCAGAAAGCCTATTCAAAGTAGTGGCTAAAAACTCCTCAAATCTGAGGAAGAAAATGATCATCTTTATCCAGGGCTATAAGAAGACCCTAAATAGATGAAACCAAACTGTCCATACTGAGACACATAACAATCAGATTGTAAGAAGTCAAAAACAAAGAATTTTGAAAGTAGCAAGAAAAAAGGAAATTTTTATTTATAAGAGAATCTCCATATATACAAAATTAATCCAAAATGACTACATACAAATGTGGTGCACTCATATAATATTTTTGAAATAGTAAAATGTATAACAACAGAGAACACATTAGTGATTGTCATGAGTTGCAAAATGACAGTGATAAGTGGGTGTGGTTATAAAGAGGCACCATCAGAAATCGTTGTGGTAAAGAAAATATTTGTTATCTTAATTGTGTCAATGCCAAATTCTGGTTATGATATTAAACTACAGTTTTGCAAGATATTGTTGTTACAGGAATATGGACAAAGGGTACATGGAGTGTTTCTGTTTTATTTTCAACTGCAGTGAATCTATAATTTTTTAAAAATAAGAATTTTAGTTTTAAAAAGTCAGTGTAGCTTATTATGGTAATATGTGATTATCTAAGTCCATTTGGTGCTGTTGTAACAAAATACCTATGACTTGGTAATTTATAAAAAACAGAAATTTATTTCTCACATTTCGGGAGGTTGGGAAGTCCAAGATCAAGTCACAGGTGTGTTGTGAGAGACTTCTTGCTGTGACTTTTCATGGCAGAAGGAGAAGGGCATAAAAAGGGTACAAATGCTGTTCTACACATGGCAAAATAGCAAAAGAGGCAGAATGCACTTTCACAAGTCCTTTCAATAGCAGCGTTATTTAATTCATGAGGGCAGACTCATTCTGATTGAAATACCTTCTATTGAGCTCCATCTCTCAATACTATTGGATTGGAAGCTAAGTTTCAATGTACATCTTTAGAGGTAACAAAGACATTCAGACCAAGACAGTGGTTAAAACACAATAGTTAAAAACAAATCAGAATGCCATGAGCTTAGGGCCATGTCTGTTTTTTCAGAACTCAATACTCAGTCTTTATTTAGCAGAATGCTTGTAAAAGCATGTTCTTCACATGTACCCCAAAACCTAAAATGCAATAAAATAAATAAATGGGGGAAAAAAAATAAAAAAATAAAACCTCACTACAAAGAGGAAAAAAATAAATAAATAAATAAAATTAAAATTATAATATACATATATAAAATAAATTACATAATGCAAAGGAATCTGTATCAATTTTTCCCCATCATAAATTCTATACATATAAGAAATAATAAAAACTTTATCAAAGGACAAAAAAAAAAAAGTTGTCAAATCAGTGTTTGAGTATAATGGACAAATAAATGAATCTCTAAGACATCCTGACTACTGATGACCTATTTTATGTGTCTATTTGCTTGGTCCTGAATTTCTCCTATTTAATCATGTTGTACATGTACCCAGTGTCCTCGCATTTTTCATAGGATAAAAATATAACATTATTTTACATTGCTTCTTCTGGGAAAAATATATTATGATATATCTCAGGTATATATATATATTCTTGTTGACTTGGCTAGGTAGTATTGTCAATTTGCTTCCATGTACTTTGGGACTCTGTTGTTAGATGCATATGTGTTTATAACTGTTATGTCTTCCTGAAGGATTGACCCTTTTATTATTCTAAAACATACTTCTTTTTTTTCTCATAATATTATTTTTTAAAGTCTACTTTGCTTGACATTAGTATCACCATTTCAGTTCTCTTTTGGTTTCTATTTTCATGATATAATTTTTTCACCTTTTTAACTTTCCACCTACCTATTTTTGAATCTTAAGTGTATTTCTTATAGACAACATATAGTTGGATCATATTTTTAATTCATTCTGCCAATCTCTGCCACTTGCTCAGAGTGTTTTGTATTCTTTTACTTAATGAAATAAGATAAAGTTGGATTTATATCTGCTAGTTACACACACACACACACACACACACACACACACACATGCAGGTGCCTATTTTCAGGCCTAAAAAATCACATATACAATTTTAGCTTGGAGCTGGACTCTAAGTTCATGTGGATTTGAGTTGTTGACTAGTCTTCTTTCATTTGATTCATTTTTTTGGTCTTGGGATATATACATATATTTTTTTTTTGGTCTTGGGATATATACATATATATCCCAAGATATATATGTATATGTGTATATATACATATGTATATGTATATATATGTATATGTGTGTTTATATATGTATATATAGAGTATATATATATTTTTAAATACATATATAGAGAATATACACACACACACACACACATATATATATATATATATATATAGAGAGAGAGAGAGAAAGAAAGAGAGAGAGAAGTGCCTGAGGAATATCTCAGTTGAGGCTTCTCAATAAGCAGGCTTCCCAGTAGAGGTCTTTTGGCTGTAAATGAAATGTACCTAAAAGCATGACTGCCAGAGGAGCCCTGAGTTCTTGGCTGCAACGTTTGTCAGAGACTCCAATGCACTGTCTGTATATTAACTTTGGTGTGGGGACGGTAGATTTCCCTGTGAGACCTGCCTGGTAAAGCTTTTGCAGGTGCTTATTTCTAGTCCTGAAAAATGTTCATGTTGATTTCAATTACTGTATAACTTCTTTTCATTTGATTCTGAATGACTCTCTTGAGTATTTACTGTAGTATAGGTCTTTTGTGACAAATTTCCTTTATTTTTTTTTGGACTGGGGGTATCTTAATTTCTCCTTAATTTTTGAAGTTTAGTTTTGCTGGATATTCAATTCTTGGTTAACATTCTTTTAAGATTAAGTACTTTGAATACATTGCTGTACTGCCTTCTAGCCTCCATAATGTCTGTTGAAAAGTCACCTATTAATTTTGTTGAAATTCCCTTGTATAAGACTCTTCTTGCTTCTTTCCCCACTTGATTTTCAGCTATTGCCACTCTGATTACAATGTGTCTACACTTGGATTTCTCTGAGTTAATCCTACTTAGAAGTTGTTGATCTTCTTGGATGTGTGAATTAGTGTTTTTTATATCAAAGTTTGAAAGTCTTTGCCTGTATTTTTCAATTTTTTTAAAAAAATTTCTTTCCCTTTGTGCTTTCCTCCTGACTCTTATCCTAGACCTGTCTTTTTATTTTTTTCTTTTCCTCTGACAGGATGATCTCAATGGATGTGTTTTCAAGGTTATTAGTTCTTCTTTTGCTAACTTAAATGCGCTGTAAAGACCCTGTAGTAAAATTGTTTTTTAAAATTTATTTGTCAACTCTAGAATTTCTATTTGTTCTTTTTAAAAAATAATTTATGATCAGCTAGTGATTTATTTCCTTAGATTTTTTTGAGCCAACTAGTCTCCTAACCTCTCCTGAGTGGCTCTGTTTGTGTGTTGGGCATGTCTTTAATGTTCTGCGAGTTTACATTTGTGCTGCAGCCATTATTTCCTACTTGAATAAAGCATCTAAATTAACTAGAAATGAGAGGTTAGAACTTTCTCAGTTCTTTTCTGAGTATTGTACAGCCCTGTACATGTATATGGTCTTCAGAATCCTAAGAATGTAACAGAGCTTCACAGCTCAGTGGACATATTATTTCCAAATTTTCTTATTTTTTGGCCAGATTCTTGTTTACCCTAAATGATGTTAACACCTCAGGCAGCTGAAATGATATATAATTACCTGTGAAATTTTTGACAAATGCCCTGGGAAAGAGATTTTCCTAGTGAGTCAGCTCTGACTTACTTCATGTAAAGATAAGCCCCTTCAGTAGTTGTTAGACTGCTGGATCTTACAGTTACCATGGTTGTAAGGCTGCTGTTTTTCAAGGCTATTGCCAAGATACAGAGAACCAGGAAAGGGAATAAGGGAAATTAGAAATACCACACTTACTGAGATTCTTTTTTTCTTTCTTTCTTTTTTTTATTAACAGTCTACTGATAATTGCAAGCCTTTGGTTAATTTCCAGAGTATAAAAATAGTGATTTTGAACATTTCTCAGCTCTTATGGAGGAATGGATTTTCAGAATTCTTTATGCTGCTGAAAGTGCTTCTACTTTTGCATATTAATTGCATCTAAAAATTAGTGCCTAAGTTTCCCAATGTTTACATAAAAGGACATGAATTTTGTTTTTTTTTTTTTTTTT
>NW_016107453.1:2676320-2712518 GCF_001604975.1 Cebus imitator | reverse complement strand
CCGCGCGGGGCAAAGCAGCGGCGCTGGCCGAAACAGCCGCGCTGGTGACCGTGGAGCACCTCTGCCCGGGAATTTCCTAGTCTGTGGGCAATAAAAACACGGCGTCTACTCACCCTCTGCGCTTTCACTGGGAGCTGCAATCCTGAGCTGTTCCTAAACGGCCATCTTGGATCACCTCAGGACATGAATTTTGTATGTGAAAATTGATTATGAAAAAGGTTTTGTCTGCAAATGTTAGGGTCATAATGAAATACATGGTAAAGCCTATGTCACAATTGCCAGTAGGTATTTGTAAACATTTGTTAGTAATTGGTCCTAAGCTTGTTTCTTCTCTGACGATGGCAGCAGGAGCCATACCTGCTTATTGATGCCAAAATGCCTAGAGGCACTGGATAGGAAGGTACAAGAATAACAAATAGATCCATCAGAACTAGACATGCTAAGAAGGAAGATAGAGCCATTCATAAAATTATAAATTATAGGAACTCTCTTTTTTAAAAATATATATATCTTCCAACTCTTGATTTGTTGTTGCCTTTGAAGGCATTCACCAACTCCATCCCCAAGGTTATAAAACTTACACACGGCAGACAACTCAGACTATGCCAGAAAAGTGAATCTCCCGCTAAGCCCAGAATCTCCCTCTAAGTCTCTGTTCTCATATGGAAACCCCTATAATTCTGTATTATTTACTTTAGAAAACTGCAAAATAGTTATTAATTCCTGATGTGGACTATGTGGTTCACATACATTTACCATTTTCTCTCTGCCTTTTCCAACGTTTGGCATTAAATTTAAAAAATGTTGGACTCTTTTAAACATTCTGGAAGATATAAAGAATATTCTAACAAACAAACTGTACTCAAACATGTTTGCAGAACATGTGCTAAAAATCTGTTTTAACCTCACTTCTCGGTCTTTTTCTCTCCTTTTCTTGCCAACTGTGAGCTCCAAGCTTCAGAAATCCCACTAGGGAGAGAGGCTTGTACTGGCTCTGTAGCACTGATATTCTAAGATGTGATTATCTCTGCTTGCTTCATTTGTCTACTCACATCTTTACACTTTAGGACTTCCACATATTTGTTGACATCTCTTATTTATTCAGAAACCCCTCTCATTATTTTTGCTTTTCCAGGTTTATTCTCTTTTTAAATTCTACTTTGAGCACAATTCTTATTTTAGTGGGGTTTCTAAAGGAAAAGAGAGAAAGATGTACTTCCTTATTTTTTTTATTTTAATAAATATAATCAGGCCATTCCACTTTATTTTAATATTATTTACCCTTGTTATTCTGCCATTTCATTTTATAGTTTTTCATTTCTTCATTTTTTGATTTTTGTATAATTCTTTTTTCCTTTTACTATTTTGGAAAGTGTAAACTTGGCCATAGTCCTCAACTGTTTCTCAGTTGAACTATGATCAGTGGAGCTCAAAGAGCTTATTAATCACTCATTATTAGTGAGTCACTCAATGTTCAGTACAGGAAAAAAGAGCCACTTTAGATGCTTCAAATAGAATGAAACTTAATTCAGGGAATTAGGTACTTCAAAAATTGTAGGGATATCTGGAAGAAGCTAGTTCATACTACCTCTCACAAACATGTTTTTGCTACCGTGCAAAGTTGGTGACTAGAGAGTAGAACTTGAAGTTAGAACATTGAAAACATTTGTCCAATAATCATAGGAAGGTGGCTTCTTTCTCATGATTCTAAATATGTCCAAAACCAAAGCTATGAGGGAGTCTAAAATGTACATTTTAGAAAGCTAAAATGTATAGTATCTAGAGTCATACTATCTAAATTCATATTATATAAAACTTATATAGTTTGCAGGTTTACATGAGAAAAATTCATTGTAGTTTGGTGATACTGTGAAAAGTAACACATTGGGTATATTCTCACATTTAAATCTTGAGTTTGTAGAACACATTAGCTATTTTCATATTAACCTGCTTTGATAAGCCATGAATTTGTAAGAACTCTCTGCAAGTGTATTTGAGAACATGAAGATTTTGTATCAAGTCAGAGTTTAATAGAATGAGTCACAAAATGAAAATGAAACATGATTTTAGACTTGAAATGACATAATTACCAGGGTAATAGAATTTTATGTGTGAAAATTGATCCATAAATCATAATGCTTAAAATAACATTTAAAATAATAGAAAAAGTTATACATAACCATGGTGGTAGAATTTCATATTGACTTTTTATATCTACAGTCATTCTCATTAATATTTTAATATTCAAATAAAATAACTGTGTAAAAATCAAAGTTATCACAGAACATAATATTACAGAATCTTAGTATGTCAATATTAAATCATGAAAGGAATTTTCACTTCCCCTTTCAAATGCAAAAATGTGTTAGATATGCATCATATATTGCAGTGTATTCAATATCTATATTTTTCTTCTTACAAGAATACTTAAAAAGATTTTGTTAACATTGTGCTTTTCCCTGAGTAAATAATATCCCTAAATAATATAACTATAATGTGGAAGATTATACTAAACTGTGGTAACAAATAGACACAAAATGATGTAAATACTTCAAATGCAATGAAAGTTTATTTTTAATTCACACAATTCAAGGTGACTCCTTCCCTCAGGCGACTCAGAGTCTCAGGTTTCTGGATCGTGGCTCTACCTTTCATCATTTTGGCATCCACAAGTACAAGGGGAAGTTGAATGGAAAAAGGTAAACCAATTAATTACATCCTTTGCCTGGAAATGGCTCACATCATTTCTGTTCACCAAACTTTGTTGACAACTAATCACATGACCACATCCAAATTGGTAAATAAATGTACTTCTCGACTGAGTAGCTTCTTCCCAGTTGCAAGTGACTAGCAAGGTTAGTGGAGACATTGCTACTTCTACTGTCTATTTCTCTGACCACCAAATTTACTCTTAGTTCTTTGAGTGGGAAAATTGCACTTTTCTTCCCACATGAAAACTGCACCTATCCCATCAGTAAGAGGAAAATTTTAGATTCTGAGTAAGTAACTGCATCAGCTCAAAATCCATGATCTCTCGGGCTTTTACATTTGCTTCCATAGACCAGATGTGCGTCTATCTGTCCAGTGACCTGCTAACCAAAATAAGATGTTGTTTGCCTCTGCCATCCTCCACACCAAATATGGTGGTAGAAGGGTAGAATATATGTTAAAAAAATCTCATAGTAGTCACTACTCCTTTGTCATATTCTGCTGATCAGGCATTAAAATAGCCCTATAATATATTATGAATTAGGCACTCCTTTAATAGAGAAATTCTCTTTACCCTTTGCTCTTCATGGCCCCAAGTTTTACCTCTAGGTTGTTTTTCCTTGTTCAATCCTTCATGACATCATTATTTGCAATGGATGTCAGAGATTCTGCCCTTTTGAGAGCTGACCAGTTTTCATAGCTGACTAGTTATTCATTCAATTTTGGTGGTCCAAGTGTTAACACTTGCCCGTTAGTCTCTGGATTTTGCAGCCTAGACTCATGCATTCTTTGTTGGCACAGAACTTTTAAAATTTTCAGGAATATTTGCTTCTAGTTAGTTTATTACGACTTCAGCCATACCCTCAATTTTTTCCTAGACATACTTCTTAAGTCTGCCTTATAATTTTGCTGCCTTTCCCTTATGGCTGTTTCTTCAAATTTAGTGGCCACTATATAAAAACCATTTAAAATAATAAACTTCTGTGAGAAAACAATGCATTTAACCTGACCTTTATCACATGGCTAAATTCTTATTTTTCCTGGAAAGTCTTAACAGTCTCTGGAGAGCAAATGCTATGTGAGCTTCAAGAGTTCTCTCTTTCCAGCCCTGCTACCAGTTGGTCAGTCATATATGAGCTAATCTTTTTCCTAAAATACTTTGCTAATAGCAGTCTGTGTAGCCAACACATACTAATATTTTGGCTTCTTTCAACAGTTTTCCTAGAACCACAATTGTATGTCTTCAGCCTTCTAACTTATCTCAGGCAACAGTTTAGCCAAATATTTTGATACTGCATAGCATAGATCCCAGTTTCCCAGCCTACATCAGCTATTCTTCACTGCCTATATCAGTCAGGGTTCTATAGAGCTAATAGGATAGATGTGCTTATAAAGAGGAGTTAATTAAGGAGTATTAACACACAATCATAAGGCTTCATAATAGGCTGTCTGCAAGCTGAGGAGCAAGAAAGCCAGAGCCCCAAAGCTGAAGAACTTGAAGTCTGATGTCCGAGGGCAGGAAGTATCCAGCCCAGGAGAAAGATGTTGGCTGGGAGTTTAAGGCAGTCTCTCTTTTTCAGCTTTTTCTGCCTGCTGATTAGATGGTGCCCACCCAATTAAGGGCGGGTCTGTCTTTCCCAGCCCACTGACTCAAATGTTAATCTCCTTTGGCAACATCCTCACAGACACACCCGGATCAACACTTGGCATCCTTCAATCCAATCAAGTTGACACCCAGTATTAGCCAAGTCCACCCCTTGTCAACTTGAACCCATACAAATCTCCTGAGATTATAATCTTCAGATAAAGAAATGATAAAGTCATAATTATACCTAATATAATACAGCTATCTTTCTTGTAACTGGAAATGCACCAATCCCCAATCCAAATGCTATTACATAAAGTTAACACCACTTAAATGCTGATATGAAGTCAATAAATCTTATGTTACAGGAAAAAGGAAATAAAATGAAGATATTTTCTTAGTACAAGGGTATACATGCACAAACATAGTTCTATATACTGGACACTGATTCAGATAATACACAGCCTTGTGAAGAACTCTTCCCAAGCCCTGCAAAGTATTGCCACCTAGTTGGCATTGTAATTGAGACTTTGAAAGGCCATTCCACCATTCTGTCAATCCAGCTGCTTCAGGATGATGGGAAACACAGTAAGACCAGTGAATTCCATGAGCCTGATCACACTGTCTACACTTCTTTAGCCGTAAAATGAGTGCATTGGTCAGAGATCATGCTATGTGGAATACCACGATGATGGATAAGGCATTCTGTGAGTCCATGGATGGTAGTTTTGGCAGAAGCATTGAGGGCAGCATAGGCAAACCTATATCCAGAGTAAGTGTCTATTCCAGTGACGACAAGCCTCTGCCCATTTCATGATGGAAGAGGTCCCATATGAATCTGCCACTAGGTACCTGGCTGATCACCCCAAGGAATGGTGCCACATCGAGGGCTCAGTGTTGGTCTCTGCTGCTGGCAAATTGGGCACTCAGTAGTGTCAGCAGCCAGGTCGGTCTCGGTGAGTGGAAGTCCTTGTTGCTGAGGCCATGTGTAATCCTCCACCCATGCCACCATGGCCACTTTGTTCATGGGCCCATTGGGTGATGACGGGGTGGCTGGGGAGAGAGGCTGAGTGGAGTTCACAGAATTGGGCATCCTATTGATCACTGATTATTAAAATCCTCCCCTACTGAGGTCATCTGTTGAGCGTTCACATGGGATACAAATATCTTCACAGGCTTTGACCACTTAGAGAGGTGCATCCACATACCTCTTCCTCAAATTTCTTTGTCACCAATTTTTCCATCATGCTCTTCCAAGTCCCTGACCATCCAGCCAAACTATTGGCTACAGCTCACAAATCAGTATACAGTTACATGTGTGGCCATTTCTCCTTCCATGCAAAGTGCACAGCCAGGTGCACTGTTTGAAGTTCTGCCCACTGGGAAGATTTTCCTTCACCACTATCCTTCAAAGATGTCCTAGAAAGGGACTGTAGTGCTGCAGCTGTGCCCTTTTGGGTGATACCTGCATGTCCTGCAGAACCATCTGAGAACCAGACCCTAGTCTTCTCTTCCTCTGTCAACTAATCATAGAGAGCTCCCCATGAGATCATCAGTGCAGTCTCGGGGAGAGAAGGCAGAGTGGCAAAAGTGGAGACCATGGACATTTGAGCCACTTCCTCATGTAACTTACTTGTGCCTTTAGGACGTGCTCTAGCACCATAAAGTATATACCATTTCCATTTAATAATGGAATGCTTCTGTGGATGACCCATTATATGGCTAGATCAGTCAGAAAGCACCCAGTTCATGAAAGGCGGTTCAGGTCACATGGTAACTTGATGACCCATAGTCAAATGTTCAGTTTCCACCAAAGTCCAGTAGCAGGCCAAGAGCTGTCTCTCAAAAGGAGAGTAGTTATCGGAAGAAGATAGCAGGGACTTGCTCTAAAATCCTAGAAGCCTCCTCTGTGATTCACCTATGGGGTACTGCCAAAGGATCCAAAAGCATCCCTATCTGCCACTGACACCTCATGGTTCTCTAGGGGAACAGAAACTAATAGGATAGAAGTATGTATAAAGGGGAGCTTATTAAGTAGTATTAACTCACATGATCACAAGGTACCACAAAAGGCCATCTGCAAGCTAAGGAGCCAAGAAGCCAGTCTGAATCCCGAAGCTGAAGATCTTGTAGTCTGATGTTCAAGGGCAGGAATCATCCAGTATGGGAGAAAGATCTAGGCTGGGAGGCTAAGCTAGTCTAGTATTTTCACATTCTTCTGCTCCTTCTTTTCTGGCTGTGCTGGCAGCTCATTAGATTGTGCCCACCCAGATTAAGGGTGGGTCTGCCTTTCCCAGCCCACTGACTCAAATGTTAATCTCCTTTGGCAACACCTTCACAGACACACCCAGGATCAATACTTTGCATCTTCAATCCAATCATGTTAACACTTAGTATTAACCATCTCACTGCCCAACTGTTATTCCCATGTCCTATATTTTTTAGTGTTTTGCTAAATAGAAACACTTTAAGATATCAATTTCTGTACTAGTAAGGGTATGCTAAGGTGTGATAAAATACACATGCAAAGTATACAATGGTTCAACACAAGAGATTATTTTCACTGCCATACTAATAGTTCAAGGTGTTTATTCCTGATTAGTGAGCAGATTTTTTTCCATATTCATAATGTAGAATCCTAAATTTCTCCCATCTTCTGTCATCCTATGGGGCTATAACCACTTTTATTTATTTTTTGGAAAGAGACAAAGAGTATGGAGGATGATTGATGTTATTACCTTGATCATAAAGTGGCATACACCATTACTCATTCTGTTGATGTTAACTAGTCATGAGGCCATAGCTAGCTGCAAGGTGGTCTTGGAAATGGAACCTAACTCTTTTAAAGAACCACAACAGTATACAATGAAAAGGGAAGGAGGTTTTGATGGATAGCCAGCTATTCCTACCATATTATCTACTGACATTTTTAAATGTATCTTTATAGATTGAAAAGCAATTATATAATTGGATAATGTAAATATCTTAGCAATTCTCAAACACAAAGTGTTATGTGCAGCCAAATTAGTGATTTGCCCAAGATATATTATTTGCAAAAGTCAAAACCTGTGTGTGAACTCAGAACTTCTCTTTCTGAATCTCATGCTTTTTCTGAAAAACTGGTTAGAAAAAAAAATAACTGTGTTCAATGTGATACAAACTTTGAAATTAATACTTTCAAGTGATCTCATCAATAGCTGATAAATTTTTAATCAGTAACACATGGCCACAAATCTCAGACAGTTTAATATTATATTTTTCTCTCAATAATACAGTTATAGAACCTAATTCCATTAAAACTGACCAAGGAGTCTTCAAGTATAACTCTTTTTATCTTAAGTAGACAGGGTAAAATTATTTTTTGTGAATAGGGATTCATAGTTCATATTTTAATATATTCATATATTTAAGACTTGAAAATCAATTTTTCTCATGTTCATTGCACATCAGGAAGTCATTCCTTATCAGATAGTCATTTATTCCTCCCTTTTATTTTTTAAAAGTCATTGAAAAATGCTGCTTGGAAGGAAACTCTGTACTAACTGTTCCAGTGCTGAAAAGACATAAAAAGAAAGTTCAATGAAGATGAATTTTTCTTTTTTTGAGCTTCTGAAAAAAAATCAAATATATATAGGCAGCATTATAGAGAGAATTTTACTTGTTTTACTTATGCCTGATCTATATTCAGATTTAAATACACTAGATAGTCACAGAATCATAAAATTTAAAATTGGAAAAGAGCTTTGAGATAATCCCTTTCAATCTGTCTTTCATTCAACTTCAGTAAAGCTTATTGGTAGAGTTTGAGGAAATTAACTAATGGCACACAAACTTCTTTTTTGTTTAACAGATTATGCAATTTGAGCTTTTTTCCCTGACCAAATTATTGTTGGTCATAACTTTCTTTCTTGGCAGGGGAAGGAGAGTTCCAGTGGTCTGCCCCTCCATTAGACAACATTATTGCCAATTGGCTCTTTACTTTTGTGGGCAAGGTCTCATTAATTCTGTGGTGCTTCTTAGCTTTTATTATTGCAGTAATTTGAATGTATCCTTTGTGTGGAAATTATCTTTTCTAACTTATTAAAACCAAAATGTACTTCAAGAACTGCATAGGGGAATCTTTTTTGGTGGCATTATCATGTCTCAATGATTAACTGCTTTCTGAAGAAAGATAAAAAATTTAGGGCTTTTTGCACAATCTTACTGGCATATGGCATTTGCAGACATTATAAAATATTTTTAGAATAAAACTTGCTATCTGCTTGTAAAAATTAGAATAATTCAATAAATAAGTATGACTTATCTAGACTAACATAGCATTGCTTAGGTATTATAAGTTTGTCTAATTGAACATTCTAAACTTGGCACATACTTAAGGAATGCTGTGTAATAGTGTCAAATTAGCTTGACAATTTCTTGTATGTAGTAAGACTGATTTCAGACTTTTAATATCAAATGCTTTGAATATGGCCATCTATCACAGTATATGACTATAAATAAGTTCTATTTGACAAGATCTGACTTTTTTAGGGGTTCATTATTCTAGTATTTTTTTGTCAATGATTTTGAGACAAGAAATTTATTCAAGTTATGCAACCACAAAATAGCCTCTACATTGGGATTTGTGGCTCATTGTCTGAAGCACAGTCTAGACAATAGCAAATTCTTCAATTCTGAACAGGCTGCATATAATAAATTGCCAACTTGAACACTGATTTAACTAAAACATTACATTTCATATTTCCATGTTGCATTCCATCTGATTGCACTAAATGTTGGACATAGAAGTACAATTCTGGTGTCTTGATTCTGTGATCTAGCTATGAAGCTGTGTTGCTTGGATACAACACAGAGGACTTGAAGTCTGTCCAGAACACTGAACACCAATTTCTCCACTGTAAACACTTGACTCTGTGTGTTTCCTTCCTGCTTTCTCCTGTTAAACACCCAAGTGAAAAGCCCAGTATACAATGAGTCAAATTCTCACACTGTATTGGTCACATCTTTGATGCTATCTTGGTCATCTTGGTAATTGAGTTAATTCTTACAAGTCATTAAGAATAACAAAGATGTTATTTATTGAGAAGTATGGCTTACAGTTACATATATTTTCCAAGAAGTTTTGGAAATGTCAAATAATGTAATTAATTTCCTAGAAGATTAACTATAAAAATGTGATTCAATAAACGTTTATTCATTTATTCAATGAAGATGTTTATTACATTTATTGTACCATTGTCAACATTGTTAAGAATATAAAAGAGGTAGTCATATGCCTTTCCTTTAAAAATTACAATTTAATTGAGATAACAAGTTAGACACATGTTTAAATGTTGATGACAATGCAAGACAATAGCTTCCTTTTTGAAAGACAGAGTATTGTCAAGTGTCAAAGCTGAGAAAAACAGGAATATGGGGACAAGTCACTGTAGTTTGAACTATTGAGTATAGGTTTTATGGGAAAGATGTGGTTGACTCTAATCCATGATGAATGAAAACAAGTCAATTGTGAAAGAAAAAAATGAGAACAAAGAGGGTAAGAGAAACAGGTGAGAAAATAAATGATTTGACAGATAATGAACAACTATTCTAACAGTATCACAGTATCTGTGAGTATGAGTTCCTGTTGGAATTGGTGATAAAATAATTGGTTAGATATAATATCTACCTTCTAGATTTCTAGTGTGTCAGATTAACTAAGAAAGGCTGATTTTAAGGCAATGTGGAGGGAAATTGATACCATAGTTATTAGTGATTTAATCAGTTATTCATCCATTCAATACTGTGTTTTGTAATTCATTTAGTCAACTTAATATGTACCTTCATTGTGTCAGAAACTGAATTTCTAAAAAGCGTGAATAAGACATATATAGCCCCTACACTTGTAATGTTTACAGGCTATTTTTCTAATATGCTACAAATAAAAAATAAATAAATTGAAAACGGCATTAGTAAACAAGAAGACAATATGCTGTTAAAATATAGAGAATCTGCTTAGAGAGGTTATCCATAGTAAGTCAGAAAGTAAATGAAGAACAAGGCTCAATCTTTCAAGGTCCAGGAATCCTTTGGAAAATGCTTTAGTTAACTTTAGATCTCAAGGATAAGTAAGCCATGGGAAATGCAGCTGGAGTGAATTCCAGACAGAGAAAATAGCATATGTAAAGCATATGTTTGAAAGAAAGGAAAGCATGATTCTTTATGGCCAGAGAAGTAAAGCTGGGAGAAATGTAGTTAGACATGCAAGGTCAGATGATGAAATGTCCTGTGATATTGTCTGCTTATTTAATATCAATGATAATCTAGAATTTATGGTATAAATTGAGTACAACAAATATTCAGAATTTTTTTTTTTAAATTATACTTTAAGTTCTGGGGCACATGTGCAGACTGTGAAGGTTTGTTATGTAGGTATACACGTGTCGTGGTGGTGGTTTGCTGCATCTATCACTGCATCATCTCCATTAGGTATTTCTCCTAATGCTATCCCTCCCAAATTCCCCCACCCCTGTTATTCCTTCACTAGCCCCCCCATTCCTCAAGTATGTAGAAATAGAAATACCATAACAATTTCTAAATTGTGAACTACAAAGGTTTCAGAGTTTTACATGGAAGATCAGTAGTCAGTACATATTTTCATATAGGATTTATTCTGCCTTATTAAAATCAGTTAAAAAAAATGGAAGTTGAAAATTGGGATGTTTGAGCTGCACAAGGTAGAATGGACTCTGGGAGGTGATTGAAGGCTCAGATGAGTTTGAGAACTCTGAAGTGTAAAAAGTGGGATATTATGAGCAATTGGGGCAGAAAATTGTTGAAGGGGCTTCCTGGAAAGAAACCTAGTCCTCTTTAAGAATTATTTTATACATCAGGATACTATTTATATTCTCAGTTTGTGAAAGTTGATCTTCTTGTTATCCAAGAAAAATTAAAATTTAATTAATATCTAAATTAGTTTAAATTAACTAATTAGTAAAATCCATATGTGAAATGTGGTGTACAAGAAAAAAGGAAATCAATTTGAATTTTTTAATTAAAAAACACTTTTTAATGTAATATAATCCCCAACAGTTAATCTAATCAGAGAACCTGTTAGAATTAGAAAATATAATTTATTTTATACATAACATTTCCGTTAAGAGAAATTTTTTTTTGTTAAATACATTTTATTGTCAGTTAATTATGGTTTTAAAAGGAAAAATTAAGTAGCCTCATGTGTTATTGAGGATAAGTGAGGTAGAGCTCAGAGAGTTTTGAAGATGAATTCTAATTTTAAACATTCTGTCTTAGTCTTATCATTTATAAAATGAGAGGACAAATAAATGCTTCAGTTTCCTCACAGATTCTTGTGAAATACTAATATTTTAAAAACAGATTATATCGAAATATTGCTTTGTATAAATTTAAATAATTTATTAAGAAACCTATTAAAATTGTGAAACCACTGAAGCAGCATATTTTCATAACTAAGATTTTGATGAAATATGTCAATTCTTGTTATCTAATTAAAGAATAATACAAAATGACTTTTGTATGTCAAATTAGAACTGCTGATTAAGCAAGCTATAATCACATATTTACTTCCTTCTTATCTCTACTGAAAGCATTAAAAAAGATGAAAATCTTTATAATAATAAAGAATAGAAAAGCAGCCATCACTGGAAGTAAGAATTCAAGAATCTTGAAACACTCACACGGGTGACACTTATAGAAAGTGAGACAGTTTCCAAATCACAGAGAGTGAGATATTGAGGCATCATATCCTTAACAGGCCAGGGTGAGGCATGGTGCTGAATATAGCAGAATAGGTAAAAATTTGTGTACAAAGGTGTTGAATTTTCTAGTGTCTCCTGTGTCTTAGTTCATTTTCTATTGCCATAATAGAATATTACAGACTAGGTAATTTTTTTAAAAAGTAATTTATTTAGCTTACAGTTCTAGAGGTAGTAAAGTCCAAGAGCATGGCACTAGCAGCTGGTGAGGGCTTTTCTACTGCATCAAAACATAATGAAGGGCACCACATAGTGAAAGTGCAAGAGAGTGCCAGCTCAGATCTCTTTTCTTCTTATAAAGCTATGAGTCTTATCATGGGGTCCTCAGTGTGATTACCTCATCTAACCCTAATTACCCCCCAAAGGTCCCACATTCAAGTGCCATCAACAAAACAATTTGTGGATTAAGTTTCCTACACATGAAATTTGGAAAACACCATTCAAACCATAGCACTCTATAGTTTATGATTCCACACAAGAATGCTAAATAAGGCAGAATATCTGCAGTGAATTCACCAGATAAACTGAGCCTGAGGTAAAATAGCCCTGTAAAAGATGTAAACAGCCAACTTGGGTTTCCATAACAAATTTTATAGACTGGGTGGCTTAAACAATAGAAATGTATTTTCTCACAATTCTGGAGGCTAAAATCTGAGATCAAGATGTCAGCATGGTCAAATTGTAGTGAGGGCTCTCTACTTTGCTTTCAGACAGCCACTTTACCACTCTTTTTTCTCTAATCTTGCCTTCTTGTTTTATTTCATTGAGTTGATCTTCAACCTCTAATATCCTTTCTTCTGCTTGATTGATTTGGCTATTGAAACTTGTATATGCTTCTCAAAGTTCTCATGCTGTTTTTCAGCTCCATCAAGTCATTTATGTTCTTCTCTAAGCTGGTTATTCTAGTTAGCATTTTGTCTAACCCTTTTCAAGGTTCTTAGTTTCTTTGCATTGGGTTAGAACATGTTCCTTTAGCTCAGAGAAGTTTGTTATTCCCCACCTTCTGAAGCCTGCTTCTGTCAATTTGTCAGACTCATTCTCCACCC
This sequence comes from Cebus imitator, assembly GCF_001604975.1. NCBI lineage: Eukaryota > Metazoa > Chordata > Mammalia > Primates > Cebidae > Cebus > Cebus imitator. The sequence continues at coordinate 2,699,406 of NW_016107453.1, read as the reverse complement.
AGTTTTGTTCCCTTGCTGATTTTGAAAGGTGCATACATATTTTTTGCATCAGTCCCTTGCCTTTCATTCCAAGGACTGCTGAGAAGAACACCAAGCTTTTAACCATAGAATGTAAAGTTTTGATTTATTTGCTAAAAACAGTCATTGAAATTTTAATTTCACTTGTCTATCCTTTAATATTCAGTCTAAAAAAGCAGGAGCAATATGCTAGAAGAAATTTCATATGGAAGTTAAAGATTATAATCATGTGTAAAGAACTGGGAATGTGAAGATCAGGAACAGAAAACTGATATTCAGCAAAATCACTAACCATGACAGCTTGTTGTGGATGGCCAGGTTAGAGATTGCAGTAAAGTTCCAGAAGATGTTCATCCTTGTCCACTGAATTGGGATTTAAATAAGGTAGTGCTTAAAGAGAGGTCTGTTGAAGCTATCACCTTGCTAGAGCTAGTGGTTGGCTTGGGCTGCTGTTACTTGATGAAAACAGTAGAAAGATGAGGTGAAACTAGAGCCCAGTGAACACCCTGGGATTTTCTCTTACCGTGGCCTCCAGCCACAGTCTTCCAAAATAAATGCCCTCTTTACTCAAGATATCTTCTCTTTTATCTAACTCAGATCCAGATCATGCATGGAAGGGGATTCTGGGGTAAATTCAATTTACCCTTGCATAATGTGGGGCTAGCAGCACCGCCTCACAGCAAAAAACCACACGTAAGTTTTGACTCCCCCCAAACTTGACTGCTAATAGCCCCCTGTTGACTGGAAGCCTTACCAATAATATAGGCAATTACCATATATTTGATATATTTGATATATTTACTATTCATTAATTGGAAGTGACTGTCAAAAAGATTTTTGTCCTATTTTCTTTCATATGAGTAGGCTGAGAAATAGTAAGGGTTTGTCTTACTGTCTCAGGGGTGACAGAGGCAGAAGAAAAGTAGCATAGAAGTGGACCCATGCATTTCAAGGGTTTTTCAAGGGTCAACTGTAGTTGTTCCCAGTTTCAGCTAAACTGGGATAACAAAATCCATCATATGCATGTGTTCTCATTAAGACCATGTTGTGGTATTGTAAGTATTGAAAAGATAGAAGTACAAAACTAATTTCACTGGCTCTCATGAGAGCATTTTCATGCTCACCTGAGGCTTTAAGATACAGAAATGGGGAACATATTAACAACCTGGCAAGGTCAAGCCGGATGAGACTCAACATAGATTGCTAGATTTGGCAATTGGGAAGCCATTGGAGACCTTTGAAAGAGTTATATTATTAGCGTGGTGGTGAGGAGAAAATCTGATAAGAAATGAATTAGAAGTGAGAAAATAAAAGTGAATAATCTACACATGCACATTATCAAATATATGTAAAAAATCTGTAGAGTTATCAATTCACGAGCTCTGAGGTTATTATCTGTCCTATTTGCCACTTTACTAGTTTCAGGAACTACAAAGGATATGAAATTTTAACCAATCATAAGTTAGCAAGTTAGCGTGCCACAGTTGCCTGGATGTTGGAAGAAGGTGGAATTTACTAGTTTTTACTAGACTTTACTAGTCACTGGCCAGTAGGCAGAATTAAGTCCAGGTTTACATTGTTTTTTCTTGCTGCCCATTCCCAAATCCCATGGGGTGCTGTGGAGTCTGGCTATGTGCTTCTTCCTTTGGCTGGTCCTAACTTGTATCCTAGACCTCTGATTCATGCAATTGTGAGGATAATCATTTTCAGTGAGTTCTGTAAGTCTTTCTAGTGAAATTTTGAACCCAAGGTGGCTGTTGTAATCCCTGAATTTGTTACCAGCTGGTCTGAAATAAGGGTGGTCCGGGGGACATTCGATGACAGCTGGTACCTGAAGGGGGAATAGTCTTGTGACTGTGTTCTGAGATTGTGCAGTTTTCCTAAATCTGTGAACTCAATTTTTTTGAGGTATGGTTAAATGCATTTGTGTTTGTTTGATATATCAAAGAATAGTATGACTCTTACTATTTTCTTTACTGACTTTTGTTTCAAATTTCTTTAGGGTCATTCAGAAAGTCTATTATTTTCAAAGAGTCATACAAATCATCAAACGGAACAAACCAGGATGTCAATTATCATGCAATATTTAAGATAAATGACAATTTGACTTTTAAGATTTTCCCTATATAGCTGTGATCCATTTTTAAGGTGACTATGTCTTGAGGAGGCTTCACATAGCACAGAAGAAACTGATAGAAGAGAAATACATTGTAACATGGCGATTTTATATAATGTTGAGAAACAAGTTAGTCTTCTTGTCTTACAAGCTTTGGTTTATAGCCATGAGCATTTATGCCATAAAAATTTCAAAACCAAGAATTTGTTTCCGTAATGTTTTTTGTTGTCCTGATAACAGGAAGTTGACCCTTCACTTTGGCTCATGGTTTAATAATTTCCTGTAGATTGCCTGCCAGTGAAAAGAACATAAAATGCCATGTATAATTTCTACTTTTGAAACAAAGTCTTTTGGGGGAAAATTTTATTTTCCTCAAATATGAACAACATTTTACCCTTTCACTGATAAACATTAAACAAAAAGAAATTTTGGCTATAATGATAGTGTATAGTATAGCTAGAAGAAGGAACACTCTAATATAATTTATATTTCATCACATATTAATTTAAGATAGATTATTTCTATGGGCCTTTGTCTTCTCTGTTTGTAAAATAAGAAAGAACATCTTACCTGCTAGAAGAAAGGGATGATATTAAGGTCTCTCCCTCCCAAGAATTTTTAAAAAATAAATGGTATAAAAATCAATGTACTAGATTTTATGGAGATTCTGGGTGTGAGTAACAGAGAATACAGCAGAAGTAGAAGGTATTACAAAGAGCATAGAAGCATAGAATCTAGATCTTGTTCTAATTCTATCAGCTATTGATTATGTGCTATTGCAATAACTCAGCCTTTCTCAATTTTTCCCCATGGCCAAGTAGAGACAGGGTTCTGTGGGATCTAAATACAATTAAATGCAGGCATTTTTTGAAGTAGAAAGCATTGTGCAAACATCTGAATTCCATTAGTACTTCTGATGAGTGACCTTGTGAAGCCATTTGTCCAGTTGTAAAGACAATATTAATACAGATGAAACAAAAAGGCAGAGAAAGGCAATTAAATTCATAAGATGTCAATCAAGTCATAAAGAATGAAATTACTAAATCATCTTTTATAGCTATCTATAATTTAAGCCAAACTTATACACAGATCTGGCCATCAATATATATGTAGTTCCAATAGTTATGATTTGCTCATGACCAAAATTACAGAGGTGAATGTTTTTATTGAAGCATATTGGTTTGGATTTATAAAGTGAAGTGTCAGATATATTGTTTCTTAAAATTTGTGTCAATTTCAGAGTAAAGAAATGAATCTGAAGGATAACATAAGTGAGCATTCCCAAATATTAAAAAAAATAGAAAATGAAAATGTGATTTAGATTTTATTTAATTTCCTATTGTCACCATATTAGAAATTCTTCAAATTTTTCTGGAGAAAGGAAAAATGAGTAAACATATTTCTTATATTTAACAGTTCTTGGACCAAATTGACAAATATTTTTGAATATCAATTCAACACTCTATGACTGCCAGCCTTTGGCAATTGCATGTTGCAAAATGAGTTCAGTGGTGGAAAGGAGGATTCCAAGCCTCACAGTTGTACTAAATGTCAAGCTGTGTCTAAAAAGTAAAACAAACACTACCTTGGAATAATAAATTGTCTGGTATTCTTCACCATTTTAAAAACAAATTGTGATAATAATAAAATTTAACCTGGTACCAATCGTGTTGTTTAAAGTGGCTTCTGGTATGTATAAACCTGTAACAATTGGTGCCTATGCCAATCAAACCTCTTGCATTGCTGTTTAATGTGCCAATAATTGAAATCTTAGCACTGTGACTGGCACATAGTAAGTCTTCAAGGAATGGTGGTTATTGCACTACTGACTAAGTCCCAGTCTCAGAGAGGCTGCAGGAAAAGAGAAATGAGCAATTATCACACAATTCTGCAGCCTTTAGAGAATCCACAGACATCCTTTCATAATCTTGCTGTAAGTTTATAGTAAAAAAGCAGGTTGTGAGGACTGGTTCAGAATAAATGGGAGTGTCAATATCATCCACATTTCTACAGTTTTAAAAAATCAAATTACATACTATTGTACATATCTTACAGTTAGAAATGTGTGTTTATTTTTTCTCTCTCTCTCTCTCTCACACACACACACACATGTATGCATGCTTGAGTACTTTGAAGGGAGACCTGGTAATTGATCAGCATATTTTTTCTTTTTTCTTTTTCCTGGTGATGAACTGGTTATTTTATAAATTCAATTCAAGAATTTGATCATGTAGCTATGATAAAATGCATTCTTTCCTCTACTGGGTGTTTCACTATTATATGAAACCAAATAAATTGCTGGAAATGTTTCTTCCTTAAAAATCAAATACATAAGTTTTATATTGTGGGAAAATATATTTTATAGAGAAGAAACATCTTTGATCTTTCCAAATCATGACATTCTGTTGGAACAGGACTACAAGGCACAGCACTTATTTTTATGCAAATTGGAACTTAACTTTCATGTTGTTAACAGTCTTATTCTTTATTTTAATAATTGAGCAATCTATTAATTCAATAATAGTACTCCTAAATATTTTGTTTCTTGAATCAATCAGAGCTGATGTATTAGTTTCCTAGGGCTACTACAAAAAAGTAGCACAAACTGGGTGACTAAAACAACACATATTTACTGTCTTATAATTCTGAAAGTCAGAAGTCCAAGATTAAGGTGTTGACAGGATTGCCCCTACTGAGGGTGCTTAGGGAGAATCTATTTCTTGCCTCTTTGCTAGCTTCTGGCAATGACCAGGAATCCTTGGCATTTCTTGGCTTGTATATGTATCACTCTAAACCTTTTCCCATCTTTACATAAGTTCTGTGATGGCTAATATTCAGTGTCAACTTGATTGGATTGAAGAATGTAAAGTCTTGTTCCTGGGTGTATCTGTGAGGGTGTTACCAAAGGAGATTAACATGAGTAAGTGAACTGGGAGAGGCAGACCCACCCTCAATCTGGGTGGACATAATCCAATCAGCTGCCAGCATGGGTAGAATAAAAACAGGCAGAAGAATGTGGAAGAACTAGACTAGCTAAGTCTTCTGACCTCCATCTTTCTCCCATGCTGAATGCTTCCTGCCCTCGAACATCGGGCTCCATGTTCTTTGGCTTTTGGACCCTTGGACTTATACCAGTGATTTGCCAGAGGCTTTCAAGCCTTCAGCCACAGACTGAAGACTGCACCATAGTCTTCTTTACTTTTGAAATTTTAAGACTTGGATTGGCTTCCTGTCTCCTCAGCTTATGGACTATTGTGGGACTTCACCATGTGATCATGTGAGTCAATTATCCTAGTAAACTCCTCTTCATTTATTTTTCTATCCTATTAGTTTTGTCCCTTTAGAGAACCCTGATTAATACAGATATTGTTTCTGGGCAGTGGGGTGCTGCTGTGCAGATACCCAGAAATGTGAAAGCAAATTTGGAACTGGGTAACAGGCAAAGGTTGGAACATTTTGGAGGGCTCAGAAGATGACAGGAAGATTTGGGAAAATTTGGAACTTCAGAGACTTGTTGAATGGCTATGACCAAAATGCTGATAGTGACATGAACAATGAAGTCCAGGTGGAGGTCGTTTTAGATGCAGATGAGGAACTTGTTGAGAACTGGAATAAAGGTGACTCTCATTATGTTTTAGCAGAAAGACTGGTGGCATTTTGTCCTTGCCCTAGAGATCTGTGGAATTTTGAACCTGAGAAAGATGATTTAGGGTATCTGGGAGAAGAAATTTCTAAGCAATAAAGCATTCACTATGTGACTTGGGTGCTGTTAAAAGCATTCAGTTTTATGTATTTACAAAGATATTGTTTGGAATTGGAACTTATATTTAAAAGGGAAGCAGAGCATAAAAGTCTGGAAAATTTTCTGCCTTAAGATGCAAGAGAAGTGAAAAATTCATTTTCTGAGGAGAAATTCAAGCTGACTATAAAATTTGCATGAATAATAGGAGTCAAAAGTTAATTGCCAAGGCAATGAGGAAAATATCTCCAGGGCGTGTCAGTGATCTTCACTTCAGCCACTACTTTCACAGGCCTGGAGGCCTAGGAGGAAAAAACAGTTTTGTATGCCAGGCCCAGGGTCCTCCTGCAGTGTGCAGCCTAGGGACTTGGTGCCCTATTTCCCAGCCACTCTAGCTGTGGCTAAAAAAGGCAATGGTTCAGTCAGTCCATGGCTTCAGAAGGTGCAAGCCCCAAGCCTTAGCAGCTTTCATGTGATGTTGAGCCTGTGGGTGCACAGAAGTCACAAATTGAAGTTTGGAGACCCCTGCCTAGATTTCAGGGGATGTATAACAATGCTTGGATTTCCTGCAGAAGTTCATTGCAGGGGAAGGCCCCTCATAGAGAACTTCTGTTAGGGCAGCATGAAAGGGAAATGTGGAGTCTGAGCACGCACACAGAGTCCCCATTGGGGCACTGCCTAGTGGAACTGTAAGAAGAGAGCCACCTCCCTCCTGACCCCAGAATGGTAGATTCATGGACACCTAGCACCGTGTGCTTGGAAATGTCACAAACATTCAATGACAGCCCATAAAAGCAGCCGGGTAGGAGGGGGACTGTGCCCAGCAAAGCCACAGGGCCAGAGCTACCTAAGGCTGTGGAAACCCACTTCTTGCATCAACATGACCTGGATGTGAGACATGGAGTCAAAGGAGATCATTTCTAAGCTTTAAGATTTGACTGCCCCACTGGATTTTGGTCTTGCAAGGGATCTGTAGCCCATTCATTTTAACCTATTTCTTCCATTTGCCATGACTATATTTACTTAATTCCTGTACCCCCATTGTACTTAGGAAGTAACAAACTTGCTTTAGATTTTACAGTCTCATAAGCAGAAGGGACTTGGCTTGTCTCAGATGAGACTTTGGACTTTGAATTAATGCTAAAATGAATTAAGACTTTGGGGGACTGTTGGGAAGGTATGATTTGTTTTGAAATGTGAGGACATAAGATTTGGGAGGGGGAAGAACCAGAGATTAAATGATATGGTTTGGCTCTGTGTCCCTACCTAAATCTCACCTTGAATTGTAATAATTCTCTCATATCATTGGAGGGACCAGGTTGGAGGTAACTGAATCATGGGGGCGAGTTTTTCCCATGCTGTTCTTGTGATAGTGAATAAGTCTCACAAGATCTGTTGGTTTTATAAAGTACACTTCCCCTGTACTTGCTCTCTCTTGCCTGCCACCATGTAAGATGTGCCTTTCTCCTCCCTTGCCTTCCACCATGATTGTGAGGCCTCCCCAGTCATGTGAAACTGTGAATCCATTAAACCTCTTTTTCTTTATGAATTACCCAGTCTTGGTTATATCTTTATTAGCAGGGTGAAAATGAACTATGTTTCTATGAACTATAAGTTCTTTCTATGTTTATGTGTCTTCACATTGCTGTCTTTTTATAAGGACATCAGTTGTATTAAGAACTCATTCTGCTTAAGTATGACCTTATCTTAACTAATAACCTTTGCAATGACCCTTATTTCCAAATAATGTCACACTCTGCATTCTGAGGTACTAAGAATTTGATCTGTAATATATATAATGTTAAATATACATATTGAATCTATATACACACACATTAAATATATACGTGTGTGTGTGTGTGTGTGTGTGTGTGTATGTGTGCATTTTGTTTTGCCAGTGGTGAATGGAAGGGAACAATTTAACTTCTAACAGCTGATGATCTGATTGTAATTTTATTTTATTTTTGCTTCTTCATTTTCATCTGTCTTCTTACTTTATGGAAAATAAGGGAGGGGATTTTATTCCTATAAATGATTAAGTTCTACAGCTTAAGCATCCAGATTAAAGATAAATAGGAAGCATATTTTATCTACTACATATTTCAGAATATGTCTTCCTGGATTAGGTATCACTGTAAACAGAGTTGGAACTCAGTATGGGAGAATAATTCCTAGAAAGAAATGAAGAGAGTAAAACAGAGACTTCATGGGAAATCACATTGTCAGTGCTAACCTAGGAACTAGAGTGGAGATGGGAGGGAAGACTAAATGTTTAAGAAAGAAGGCAGAAAAGTCTCATGATAATGAGCCAGGTTTGAAAGAATATCTTTTTCTAAAGCAGAAGTTGGAGGAAGAAAATCCAGAGAATAATTGGATTCAGTGTTCACTGAACAATTTATTGGGTTAAACTACACTGACAAGTGAAAATTAGAGTTTAGAAATATTCTGTAACAGGAAGGTGCATAGGTCTTAGAAAAAGAAAAAAAAAAAACAGAAGATAAAACGCCTGCACACAAGTTAGAAGATTGCAAGAACCAATGTGAGACACAGAAACAACCTGGACAAGCTATGAAGTCACTGGGGAAGAAGGTATGGAGAAAAGGAATTCAGACGCCAGTCTAGGTAAGAGTCAAAGGTGAGCAAAAGGGGAACATAGATAGTGGAAACCTATTGCAGTTCCAGGCAGGAAGTTACAAAGACAGCACAGATTCTATCCTGGAATCAGCAAAGGAGAGCTAGCCCAGTGGGTTCATCATTTAGAAAGGAGAGCTTGATTGATCTGAAGATAGTTGGGGGCTTGCTGGAGGTGGAGGCAGGAAAGAGAATGAAGACATGGAACCCATGCTGGTATTATAATTTTCATTCTAGACAATTCATCACAGTCAATGTGAGCTTGAAGATTCTAGTTTGAATGAGTCCACAAGGATTCTCAAAGAGAGTGGAAACAGTCTCTCTTTTTTTCTCAAAGAATAAAAAGAAATCATTCTCTCTTTATTTGTTTCTCTCTTTAACTGTTCTCACAGTACTTAGACAAGCAAAACAACAATCCATTTACAATCTTGTTTCTCTCAATTATGGGACATTGATCTTAAGGTTTCAATGGGCAGAAGTGAATTCAATTAGTAGCTACTTTTTCTATGCAGGATGTGACAGTGGCCCTCCTTCCCCTTGATTACAGGCTTAAGTTTATTAAGAGAATAGAGTGAACCCCAAGGATGTTTAGGGCAGCTAAACTGCAGGCTCCCAGTTGGTATTACAATCTCCAGCTAACAGCTTTCCAGAATTCCCTAACATCCCATGGATCTCCATCTATCTGGACATGTTCTTAACTCAGAAGGCATAAAACATGTGAGATGCTTTTTGGACAAGAATACTTAAAAGATTGAGAATGCCCAGATATATGAATTATATTTGTAGGTGAAAAATGCCACATACTGCCCTCTGGTTAATGGAGCATTTGAAAATCCTTGAGGAACAATATGTGTAAGAAGATGCATTGCCAACAAAAAAATATTGCACCATTAGCCTTAAATATAATTTTGTAATTATTATTAAAAATCCACCGTACCCCAAATATGGACACAATAATTGTCCATATTTTTGGGGGTATGGTGTGATATTTCAATACATGTACCTATGCATAATGATAAAATTGAGGTAATAGCATATCCATCACCTCAAATATTTATTATTTCTTCATGCCAGAAACATTCAAAGTCCTCTCCTTTAAATATTTGAAATTATATAATAAATTATGGTTAACTATAGTCACCCTATAATGCTATTAATCACTAGAACTTTTTCCTCCTATTTTGCTTTATTATTATTTTTTTTAATCTGTAAGCCAACTTCTTTTCATCCTTCCTTTACCCTTTCTAATCACTGGTAACCACTATTCTATTTTTTACTTCTTTGAGATCAACTTTTATAACTCCAACATATGAGGGAGAATATGCAGTATTTATCTTTATGTGTCTGATTTATTGAACTTAACATAATGTCTTCTAGTTCCATCCATATTGCCACAAATGACAGGATTTCCTTCTTTTTATGAGTGAATACTATTCTGCTGTATATACATACCACATTTTCTTTACTCATGTATCCACAGATGGATACTTAGGTTGATTGCATATCTTGGCTGTTGTGAATAGTGCTGTAATAAACATGGGAGTGCAGATTTTTTTGACATAATGACTTATTTTCCTTTGTATATATACCCAGCAGTGGGATTTCTGGATAATATGGTAATTCTATTTTAATTTTTTTGAGGAAACTTCAGACTATTTGTCATAGTGGCTGTACGAATTTAGAGATATTTAATATAGTGTGGCTTTGCTCCACAATAGCAATAATTCATCCGTCTCATCTTACTTTTGTGGCTGATCCCAGAGTTTGGATATGTGAATAAAAGTCACACATAAAGACCAAATAATAAGAGAGTACCTACGTTCCAAAGGACAAATTCTTGCAGAGTTTCTGGTTTATGTAATAACTGCACTGGAGTCTTGTGTGCCCCACAATGTAGAAAAATATGTATGGCAGAATTCAATAGAGAAAAAACTGTCATCACCACGGTAGTATTTTAGAAAACTATGAATTCTGCAAGGTAGATTTTATAGAATGCTGCTGTGCACCATAGCTGCACGTAAATTCAGACAGATGAGAGTTTCAATCATTAGACCACCAATTTCTAAAAAAAAAAAGAAAAAATACACCAACAAGACAAACCAAAAAACACAAAAAAGACAAATATTTCCTATTCATCCTGCCAGAATTCATGCTCATCCCACATTTTCTCCTCCTATATTTTAAAAATTAATTCATTGATTTGTCCTTTTCTCCTTTTTCTTTAATCCTGGCTCCAATTTCCATAAACTTTCTTGGTAATGTGTTTAATGTACATCATGTTTTCTATAAGTGCTTTTGCAAAACGTGCATGCTTTTTCACTTAAAACTATATTTTAAAATTCAATTATGGTGTTTTAAGTAATGAATCTATTTCTCATAACTACTGATTGACATTGTATGCTTTCTATTTATCATGTTTTACCTGGTACATTCTTCCAGGGGTGGACTCCCAGGTTGCCTCCCAATTCTAGCACTGCAATGAACACCTTACATGTAGCCCCTGTGAACCTGTGTGAGACTATCTTTGAGCCACGTATCCAGCAGGAGAAGAGCTATGCAGGTTATAACCTTTCTATCTTGTATATCCAGAGAGAAATAGATTTACTCTCCAAAATAGCATTTTCCATTAACAGTGCTTGAGGGCTGTCCTTGAATTTCCACCAATACATGCCATATTAGCTTTCTAATCTTTGTTTAAAAGGTGCAAAGTAACACCTTGTTTTAATTGACATTTCTCTCATTACTAATGATCTAGTGATTTTGAGTGTGTCTTCATGTGCTCTTAGCTTTTCTTTTTTTTTCTTTTATACATGAATTTTGCTTTTGTTTTCAGGAGCATCTTTATTCTTGTTGATTTATAGACTTGTATAATCTTTCTTTCCTTTTGTGAATTAAATATCTTCTGCCATTTTTCCATCTGTTTCTTAAGTTTTGTGTATGCTATAATTCATAGACTAGAAATCCACTTGTTGGCATGTTAAAAATTATCTATTTTTTGCCTTATATTTGTGTTTTTGGTATTTTTGTTTAAGATACCATTCTAAGTTCCTGCTACAAAGATATTCTGTTGCATTTTCTCTAGAAATTTTGTGGTTTTTAATTGATATAGTATACACCTGCATGTGGGTTATGTGTATGGGTAGGTATGTATCATATTATGTTGATAGAAATCTAGGTTTTTCTCTATTTATAGTACAAACCATTTCAGAATTCAAAGTTGATTCCAATTATTTATAGGAAAGAAAGGATTTCAACAATATTAACACAAATATGGCATTTCCATTGAAAATCTGCATAGTCAGAATAGGTACACAAAAAGGAAAGAGAAATACTTGGAAGAGCCAAACAAATTTATACCCTGCCAAAATATCATTATCTAAGTATCATTGTTTTCTATTTGATATTTCTAGAACTACAGACTGTTAGGAAAACCTGAGATCTAGCTAGTAGCAGCTAGTGGCACAGGTAAGATTCCCTTCAAATTGTAATGGTTTTCATGTGGAGGTTGACTGACAGAGAATTAAAACCTCTTTTTCATAAGGTACAAACAATTGCTTCAAGTGCTATGACTTCACCTTGACCTGTTTTCAAGTGATTTATTTCATCATATAAATAACTATAGTACAACACTGACAGGGCTTCAGCTTACACAGCCCTTCACCCTGGCCCTCAGGCCTCAATTCCTTTACTATTTATATCTTTAGGAGCTGGCACCACTTTTTCTTGTAACAATGCAACAATTACTACTAAATCTAGATCTTTTTATCTTCTGCCCAACCTGCCCCAAAATGCTGACGTTCAGAGTATTATACAGTAGACAGACAATCTATCATGTCAAATGTGCTGGCAGACTGGCTGACTTCTGCCTTTATGGAATTCAATGCCTTGCCAAGTAAATAAATGTAGTAGAAAAAAACCCAAAATTAGATATGCCCTTAAATAAGTTATTATAGGAAATTTGCCAAGAGCTTTTTCTTTCCTGTCTCCCAGACTGCCTGTGTGTAAGGTCAAAAGGTCAGGATAGATTATGCCTCGCCAGTTCTAACATCACATCATCACATAGTTCCACTCTGCTTAATGAGCCTTCCTGCTAATCAAAGCAAGCCTGTGGAGTCCGCTGGAAGTTACTGAAGGATTATTTAGCAATCCAGCCAGAGCTCCTAGCCTATTGTTCACAACCAGGAGTGTTATCTCATCTTTGGGCCAGAGCAGTTTATCTTTCCTTAGACAGACAGATATAAAAGCACTTAAGGGGCACACACTGTCTCTCCAGCCAATCATGAAAAATCACATCCAAAAGCTATTTTGCAGTTTCTCAGCTACTGGGTCAATTTGTCTGATATCTAAATAGTTCCTCCTTTTGTTAAAGAAATTTCCTGCTTTGAAGAAAACAGTGGAGGTGAAAGGGTACAAAAACTTGGTGGAGTGAGAAGAAACTTGCATTGAACATAATTCATAATGAGATGCCATCTCTTTAAAATCAAGCAAGAAGGAAACTTTTGTTGCAGTTAAATTGATCCGATTTCCATTGTGTTTAAAATGGTTTTTTTTTTTTTTTTCAGAAGTATACAAACCAAAGATGTTTGCTAAAAAAAACTTTTACCACTTATGGAATTTTTTTTTAAAAGATAAATGTACCTCTTCTAAATATTTAAAAGATGAAATATTTAACTCAAATGTAAATTAATTTTTGATGCTGATCTAGTTGGGGTCTTGAATGTTGTACACTTAAGTGTAACTGTCTTTCCATGCAAACATGACCAGAGCATAATTAACAGCCCACATATTTGAGGCACAGAGATCTAAAGATCTCCATGTGTAGCCCTGATAGGAGCTTGAAATCGAGGAACGAAAAGTGTCTGAATAGCCAAAGTTAACATTACAAAGCCCTGACTTGAAAGCCAATGTAAATTCTACAAGTGAATCCTATGCCATAACTCATCTGATTAACTTGGTTTTTACATTTACTTTCCCTATTTTACATGTAAGAAAAGCACAGAAAAGGGCAGAGAGCAGGCTTGGTCCATATTCCTATATTTGCTTTTCAGATGAGAAAACTCCAGGCTTAATGAGGTTAAATATATTGCCCAAGTTCAAACATTAAATATTTTAGATTTTAGGGAATATGATCATAACTTGTTTAACAAAGAAGATAAATTCAGAGACCCTTAACCATCAGAAACCTTTCTCAGTGTGTAAAGTGGAAGCATGGAAGTGTCTTTGCAGGTTGGGATCTGTCCAAGGGAGAGCTGGCTTTCTCTGCCCCTTCAGCTGCCAGCTCTGTCTGCCAGTGTTGCTCAGTCATGAAGGTGTTTTAACAACTTGTGGTAAGCTGTTGAAGAAGATCAGAATAGGGCTAAAGAAGCTCTATGCCAGGGAAGTGGTAGCAGGATTAAAATGAGATACTGATTTGAAAATGTTTTAGAAACAATATTTGAGACTGATCAAAAAGTAAGCATCCATCATCTATTCTATTTCTTTTTGGGAAATATCTTATGGACTGGTGATATGAGATCAACAGGTATAATTTTCTATAATTTATATTCATATGACTCATAAGTTTGTGTTTCATAAATAGCTTCCATTCTTAAACAACATGATTTAATAATAAATATTGAATTGTTCTCTAATATATGCATTTTATGACCAACTATACTGTAACTGGATTTCTGCTTTAGACAAACTAAATGTTAGATTAGGCTACATACCACCTGATGTGTCTTGATGATACAACTCTTAATGAACACAGTTCTTTACAAAAGTGACTAGAATCACAGATAGTGCTGTTGTACTAATCCAGCCATTAGCTATTTGTCTTTGCAGTTATTAGACATCCTCTGAAGGAAACAATGACTTCAATAAGTCATTCCCTTGCAAAGTGCCCATACAATTATTACATGTGCAAATACAGTCTACTGAGGTTATTCTTCTGTAATATTGATCTTGTAGTCTTTATGGAAATCAGAGACACCGAAAAAGGTCACAGTCTCTTTATCTATGCTCTTACTGGCAGTAGCTTCTTCCTCCATTCAAAAAGATCCTCTTGCACACAATGTCATCAGTATACAGTTAATCTTCATTATTCCTGAATTTGCCTACTTGTTAATATGTATTTGCAGCCCTCAAAACCAACACTTTCAGTGCTTTCATAGGCATTCGTGTACATACACAGAGAGAAAAATTAAGTCACTCCATGTACAGGTTCCCAGCTGATGTTGAAAAAGGTGAGGCTCTACCATCTCTTTTCAGCCTCGTTTTCAGTAAATGAGTGTCTTTTTTTCTGATCTTTTTAGTGTCACGTTTTTTACATTTTTGTGCTTTTTGTTGGTATTTCTCTGTTTACATTGGCCCCTCCAATGTAATGCTGAACTGCTGTCCAGTGTTTCTAAGCGCAAAAGGTGTGCCTTCTGGAGAATATACATGTGTTAAAAAGGCTTAATACAGGCATGTGTTATAGTACTCTTGGCTGTCAGTTCAATGTTAATGAATCAAGAGTACATCCAGAAAAATGAAGAGGAAATTTACTTATCTCTATGAGAGCTTACCCTAAAAAGAGCTAAAATTAACTTAATGGATCTCGTCCTTTCCCTTTATCTTTTCCAGCCTCTTCTATCCTCCGTTCTACTTTTTACTTCTATGAAATCAACTTTTTTTTTTTTTTAACCTCCACGTATGACAGAGCATGAGGTATTTAACTTTCTGTTCCTGGCTTAATTCACTTAATATAATATCCTCCAGTTTCATTCACGTTGCCACAATGACAGTATTTTATTCTTTTTTATGGCTAGGTAGTACTCCATTGTGTATATACAACACATTTTCTTCTTCCATTCTTCTGCTGTTGAGCACCTAGTTTGATTCCATATCTCAGATATTGTGAATAGTGCTACAATAAACATGGAACAGAAAATTTCCCCACTAAATTTCTCAAAGCTGATGAAATAATAATCTGTAAGGATAAATCACATGTAGCTTTGCCTAAACTCTTTTTAACATCTGTGTTATGTGGATAGTAAAAAACACTTCTTTAGAACATTTTGTGTGCTAGTCATTCATCTAGACACTTTTTTTGTATTAACACACTTAATTTTCACAGCCACTCTATTAGGACAAGGTCTATATATGATCCCCTTTTCAAGATGAGGAAATTAAGGCAAAGAACCAAGCAAACTGGCTTTATTCTCTGTACTCTTAAGTTCTGTATTGTGGTAAACATTTTTGAGAAAATAATGTCTTCAACATAGAAGAATCAAATGCTAATCACAGAGTACAATGTTCAAGGTTTTCTGTAATCTGGCCTTGACCCACCTGTCCAGTTACAGGTCCCTTCCCTTTACACACTGCATTTACTAAAGCCTGTCACCCACAGACCAAGCCATGTGCCTTATGCCATTGCCCATATTCCATATTTGGGGACTCACCATTCTTTTCAACCGTTCAGCTCCCAGTTGTGCAATGAAGCCTTAAGCTGACTCTTTCAAAAAAGATAGGGAAGAAGAACAAAACTGGAATCTGGCTTGTCTGATTGCAGTTTGAAGAATGGTTTAAAAAAAGGGTATAGTACATTCAGGACATTTTGGATTCAGGGATTTTTGAATTGCATTTCAACCATGTATTCTGATTTCCTAAGCAAACTCCTTAAAAACGAGGGCTATGAATTGGATTCTTCACTCACGCCAACCCCAGTAAAATCTGGGAAACTATCTCAGATATTATATATCTTAATAGTATACTATATATTTTAATATCTCTGATATTATGTATTAGTAAGTCAAAATAAGGCCATTTTTCTTAGTAAAAATAATTGTATGTACAAATATATTTTTGTTGAAACGTTTATCTCCCTGCAAATATTGTATTTAACTCAGAAGTAAATAGATTATATTGAGGACTTAAAATTTTTTCATTTCATTTTGTGCTCAGGGGCTACATGTGCTTATTTCTTACATGGATATTACATGGGTAATTTTGGGGAATGGGCTTCTAGTGCACCCGTCACCCAAGTATTAAACATTGTATTAAACATTGTGCCCAACAGGCAATTTTCAATCCTCACTCCCCTCTTATCCTCCACATTTTGGAGTTCCCAGGGTCTATTATCTCCACCTTGATGTTCATGCCTGCCTATTGCTTAGCTTCTACTTATAAGTGAGAACACATGATATTTGATCTTCTGCTTCTGAGTTAGTTCACTCAGAATAAAGGCTTTAGCTCCATTCATGTTGCTGTAAAGGACATGATTTTATTCTTTATTATGGCTGTATGATATTCCATGGCATGCATATATGTATATATATATGTATATATATATATATATATATACCACATTTTCATTATCCAAGCAACCACTGATGGGCACTTAGCTTGGTTCTGCGACTTTTCTATTGTGAATAGTGTTGCAATAAACATCCAAGTGCAGGTGTCTTTAAACATAATGCTTTCTTTTTCTTTGGGGAGATGCCAAGTGTAATTGCTTGGTGGAATGATAATTATATTTTTAATGCTTTGAGGTTTCTCTATAATGTCTTTCATAGGTTTTGAACTAATTTACATTCCAACCAACCATTTTTAAAACTAGAATTTGACAATAAAAATAAAACAATGATTATTAAACAACATTTAGTAGAAAAAATAATTCTTTAGTTTATGTCAATTTGAGGCTAATCTTGAGCTAACAGAGTTGGAGTAAGCTTTCAGAATTTTGTGTGTATACAAAAAAATATATTGTGCAACAAGTCATACAGAATTAGAAAATTAGTTTTTATCTGTTTAGGATATAAGCCATCCATAAGAGAAGACATCGAAAAAGGCTTGAATAGGGATCACATTGGAGTCCATAGCAAAAGGATATATGTCTGGTGAGAATTTATGCTTAGCAAAATTGAATGAACAGTTTTTCTCTCTGTATTTAGAAAGAGGTAGCAGTTTTTCATTCACATAGATTTATCTGGTTCATTTTTTCTCACTGTTATTGGCAGCATGTTGAAAACACTGAATTCCTGTTGAGTAGGTTGAGACACTTTCATTTTACAAGTGCGGATTCATCTATTTTCTGAGTGACTTTCCCACTACTAAGATGAGAGAAATGACAAATCTCAGTGTCAGAGATGCCTGGGTTCCAGCTGACCCTCACTGAGTAAATGAGGTCATTGAGGAAATTCCTTAATCCCTCAGTCTTAAGAGATTAGTTTCCTGTTGTTGCTGTAACAAATTACTATAAACTTTGAAATATAAAGCAATACAAATTCACTATATTATGTTTCTGGAGATCAGAGCCCTAAAATCCAGGCATTGTCTGGGCTGCGTGCTTTTTGAAGTCACACGGGTAGCATCTGTTCCCTTGCCTTTTCTAGCTTTTAAAGGCCACCTACATTTCTTGGCTCACAGCCCCACTCTCTATCTTCAAAGTCAGCAGCATAGCAACTTTAACTCTCACTCTTTCTCTCTGACCTCTGCTTCTGTCTTCACATCTTCTTCCTCCTCTCATTACCTCATAAGGGATTTTGTGATAACATTGGGCTACCTGGTTGATTCAGGATAACTTTTCTATCTCAAGACCCTTAACTTAAATCACACCTGCAAAATCCATTTTGCCATGGAAGGTAATATATTCACAAGTTCTGCTGGTCAGGGAAGAGATATCTTTGAGAGGACATTATTCTGTGTACTATACCCTCTAAGTCTCATTTTCATTATGTATGAAATGGAAGCCATAATTAGTGCCTCACTTTAGCATCAAAATAAACTCTTAACATATAACCTGGCATGTAGACGATATTCAATTCCACATAATTATTTTGTGAGTCTGTGCGGTGATGCTTTATTTGTTTGGCATTGTCTCAGAATATTTTATTTATTGCTTTCTTCTTATAAGTCTCACCATGTTGAATCATCATATTTCAGAATGGTATTTATTCAACAAATAATTATTGACCAATGCAAACGACTAAATATTTGTATCTCCCTCCTGCCCCAAATTCATATATTGAAATTCCAATGTGATGATATTTAGAGGTGGAGCCTCTGAGAAGTAATTAGGTCTTGAGGGTGCAACCCTCATGAATGGGTTAGTGCCATTATAAGTAGTGCAGTGGGCTAGCTCTCCTTCTGTCACAGGAGGATGTAATGAGAAGTTGGTGATCTGCAACCTGAAAGAGGGCCCTTATCAGAACTCAACTGTGCTGACATTCTGATCTCAGGTTTTCAGCCTCTGTGACTATGACACATAAATTTGTATTGTTCACAGGCCACCTGGTATATGGCGGCCTTTTCTTACAACAAAGCCTGAGCTCAGATATCCAGTTAGTGCCAGTGCTGGATTAGAAGCTAGTGTCCTCTGCTGGGTCCCTTAAGTTTTCAAAAGCCAAGTTACTTCAGATTGTACCTTTCATCTTGGGATTTATCATGTCCTTCGCTGGCCTCCTATTTTCAAAATTCTGTTTTGCAGAGTTTGGTCCCTCATGCCTCAATCTGTGTACTTTGCTTGGCCTGGAGGAATGTAAGCCTTCCCCATGCCTCAGATGATTGTTTGACTAAGAGTGGCTTCAGGCTTAGTTTGGGTAGCAGGATGTTGGAGCACTCTCCTAGCGTTACCAGCTCAGCACTCATCAGGAGGTCCTGCCTCATCCCTCAGTGTCTGGGTCTGGGGTCCTGTTTCAATATATGCAAAGAGATATGCCAACGATTACAAACATTTGTGATTTAGCAATGCAGTCTAAGAGGTGAAAACAATAGAAAGAATAATTAGGGAGGAAGGGGTGTTCAGCATAGGCAGCAATGAATGAAGGAGCCCAAAGAGGGAATACAGTGGTGTGTTGAGGAAGATACAGGTATTGCATTTGATGATGTGAACCAGGTGAAGTGAAAACAACAGGTTTGTTCAATTTCATAAGAAATTTCATTTGCTGTGTGTGGTGGTAGACTCAGGCAGCACCTTCACCTGCTCAGAAGGGCACAACTGAAAGGAGTTTCTCTTTGCTCTTCTCTGTCTCACAGTGAGTCCTTGATATGTTAGCCGATTTCTTTTTTTTTTCTTTTTTTTTTTTTTTTTTTTTTTTTTTTTTTTTTTTTTTTTTTTTTTTTTTTTTTTTTTTTTTTTTTTTTTTAGCCAATTTCTTATACCTGTCCTCCAAGCAGGTATCTAATCAGAAGCTCCCCAACACAAGAGAGGTCTAGAGAATGTCTGCTAGATACAGATTTTTTTGGTGATATTCTTGGTGAAGATTGACACAGTGGAATGGAGTGCCCAATATACATATGAAATCTGCTTGGGCAGATGTGAAAATTTATCAGTAAGGATAGGAATTAATCAAATAGTTATATAAATGTGTATCAAATTGCTTGATTCTAAAATGTACATTATTCTCTTTTAACATCTCTGTAATAGCATTGCATCTCACAGTTATTGATGGCTTGCCAGCAGTTGTGCTATGGTAGTTGCAATTAATTGCCTATGCATAAGCATGAAAAATTCCAGAATGGATGATAGCAATTTCTCAGAGACAAAAGTGGAAAACACTTTTAAGAAGTATTATACCATTACCACTCCTGATGATACAGCAAATATTATTGTGTGAGCAAACACAGACATGAACCATTCTGACGTGAAAAGTAATGAAGATTATTTGGGCTCTGAGGGATTATGAAAATGTTTTACGAATACTTTAATCAACATCTTTGATTTTCAAACGAATGCAAAAGGATACGAAGTGTGCAAAAGAATATAATATTATAAAATATAAGTAGGTAAGGCTAAACAGCTTTTTCTTTAAAACAAAAAATCTAATAAGATTGTGAATCTCATAGTTTGATTAGCAATAGCTTTACTGAATAATGTATTTTAAAGTCAGTAGACTTAGATTTGGTGAAGTATAGTGATAAAATGATCACAATTGTATTTGTGATATAAAGAAGTATGAAAAGGAATGAAAGTAAAAACTGGAGGGATAAATTTAGGCCTAAAATTTGGAGAGAGCTATCCTGAAGAAGTGGCATTAAGATAAAATTAAGTAGCATTGTAGACAAAACTTTACAGATAAGCAGAGGTTCCCTTACTGAGGAAGTAGAGGGCGTGGCCATTGCAGGCCAGGGAAGCATTCTGTGTAGAGGCCCCCGTGAATGAAGGTGTAGGGGTCTAGAGCGAGCAGGAGAATGTGACTTTTGTGGTTAGTTCACAAAAGATTACTTTCACTTTAGTTGCTGGAACCCTTGTGCAAGAGCCTTGAGCTGTGATCCTGTGAGGAAGTCCAAATCGCTCACACAGAGAGACCATATGAAGATGGCTTGATAAAACATAGAAAGAAAGAGATTTCTAGATCTACTGCTCCAGGCCCAGCTACCATCTGACTAAACATCATGGGACACTCCAAGCCAGAAGCACTCAGCTGTGCCCTCTCTCCTGGTACACAAAATCCTTGAGAGCCAAAAATAAAATAAGTGTTATGTTTTAAGCCACTACAATATTTCATGCAGGAATAGTAATCAGAACATGAGGTAAGCAGTTAAGTGATAAAGTGTAACATATTGCATTATATAAATCCATTCTCATTAAGAGCACAAAAGGGATTTCAGAGTCAAGTTATCACTTTAAAAACCTTTCCCATAAAAGTTTTGGTCACATTGCATTCTGGGAAACTTCAGAAAATTGCTTTATTTTCTCATAAAGTTAATAGTAGATCAAATATAAATGCATAACTTAATAAATTACTTTTTAATTTTCATCACACACATAGCAACATTCTTGAGATTAGGTTGTCAAAAAGTTATGGAAAAATTAAGCTTTTTGGCAAAATGTCAAATCTGAATGGATACTTATGCTGAATCTACAAAGCTTTGTCAAAAAGCCCTTGAAACTAAACATGATTTCAGAATTCAAAATTTTAAAAAATTGCATAAAACCTCTAACAGTCTGAAACATTACCTCTTAATATAAAACAATAGATATATTTATAAAAATGTATTACATGTACTCTAATTTAAATAGAGACTACATGTGAGTTCTTATCAGATAACTGGTTTGCAGTCAAAATAATTGGGGGAACAAAAGGTTTTCAGGAAATTTTGGAGTTTGGAATCATGGATAAGGAATTGTGAACCTACTTCTGCCTCTTTCTTCTTGCCTCACTTGTTTTCATAAAAAGCTGAACGCCGATGGAGAAAGCAGCAACCGCAGGGCAAAATGGTTTCATTATATATCGATAATCATGATGCTCAAAGGAGACCTTGAAACCGTCTTAGCATTTCTATCAAGTTTCTCTTGTGTCTCATCAAAATTCAACAAAATTTTTCTTTTAGTCTTTGGTAGATGACTTCATGTTGTAATTTACACTGAAAATAAAAGCCATTTGGTAGAGAATTTCTAATTTTATGATATCAAACCTGACTCTCTTACTATAATAAAAGGATTTCTCATACATATACCTTTTGTTTGAGGCTACTTGTACCCGGTGCTTGAGATTCTAGCCCCTGCTACCGTCCCAGAATCCCCACACTACGTAGTAGCTTTTTCTTGTATTGAACAAGGTAATTCTTAATTTTCTGTTTTTCATTTTTGGATGGGTGATGATGAGTTAGCATTGGAACACTGGAAGATAAAATAACAAGATCAAGTTTGTTTATGTGTTTGTGAGCTATTAAGTAATTATTGTATAGATAAATTATTTTGTACATAAGTTATCTATGAAAGTTATTGAAGCTTTGGACATGGGTGAAATGAACACTTTTGAGAGTGTAGAGTGAAAAGGAAAGAGGGCTTAATGACAGGAAGAACAGATACTTTCAAAAGAAACAGAAAAGAATAGTCAGCTAGGGTGAAATCCAAGACACCATAATTCATACTGAAATTAGAGAAAACTGGCCAGAAATTTGACGTAAAAGGAAAATTAAAGCTGTAGAACTGTAACTGGAGAGAAATGAGACGAATATGTAGGCATTGTTTTCTTAATCCTTTTTTTTTTGTGGGAGCACATTGTATCATATAATTATGAATAAGTTTCTTCCAGGGGACTAATACACTCCTAATTATGATTTTCTTCATTCAACCAATAAACTTTTTGAGTCCTAGTTTCTCTGTTAGGCTGGGAAACTGAAGTTGAATAAGATATACTCAATGGTCTCAAAATGCAGTCAAATGCAGAACTTGGTATCTGGTAATGTTTGTTATAGGATCTTGTTACCATATCTGTATGATTATAGGGGAGTAAAGATTGAAGACATCTTTAAAAAATTAAGAACAATGTAGTTTTTTAAAACAATTTATTGTGTGATTCATGATAAAGTTGAAGACAACTTTGAAATTAGCGAATGAGTGAGGTAAGTATCATAAAGACCGTAAATTACTCTAGTTATCTAAAAATGGTCATGGAATAAACAGACTGCAAAACCTCAGATTTTTGCTTTTAGACTTACGTAGTTCAGGGCATCTGATATGGTTTTGCTGTGTCCCCATCCAAATCTCATTTGAATTGTAGTTGCCATAGTTCCCACATATTGTTGGAGGGACCTGGTGGGCGATAATTGAATGATGGCAACATTTTCCCCTGTATTATTCTCGTGGTAGTGAGTAAGTCTCACAAGATCTAATG
>NW_016107453.1:2663039-2674026 GCF_001604975.1 Cebus imitator | reverse complement strand
ATATATATATATATATATATATATATATATATATATGAATACCACATTTTCATTATCCAAGCAACCACTGATGGGCACTTAGCTTGGTTCTGCGACTTTTCTATTGTGAATAGTGTTGCAATAAACATCCAAGTGCAGGTGTCTTTAAACATAATGCTTTCTTTTTCTTTGGGGAGATGCCAAGTGTAATTGCTTGGTGGAATGATAATTTTATTTTTAGTGCTTTGAGGTTTCTCTATAATGTCTTTCATAGGTTTTGAACTAATTTACATTCCAACCAACCATTTTTAAAACTAGAATTTGACAATAAAAATAAAACAATGATTATTAAACAACATTTAGTAGAAAAAATAATTCTTTAGTTTATGTCAATTTGAGGCTAATCTTGAGCTAACAGAGTTGGAGTAAGCTTTCAGAATTTTGTGTGTATACAAAAAAATATATTGTGCAACAAGTCATACAGAATTAGAAAATTAGTTTTTATCTGTTTAGGATATAAGCCATCCATAAGAGAAGACATCGAAAAAGGCTTGAATAGGGATCACATTGGAGTCCATAGCAAAAGGATATATGTCTGGTGAGAATTTATGCTTAGCAAAATTGAATGAACAGTTTTTCTCTCTGTATTTAGAAAGAGGTAGCAGTTTTTCATTCACATAGATTTATCTGGTTCATTTTTTCTCACTGTTATTGGCAGCATGTTGAAAACACTGAATTCCTGTTGAGTAGGTTGAGACACTTTCATTTTACAAGTGCGGATTCATCTATTTTCTGAGTGACTTTCCCACTACTAAGATGAGAGAAATGACAAATCTCAGTGTCAGAGATGCCTGGGTTCCAGCTGACCCTCACTGAGTAAATGAGGTCATTGAGGAAATTCCTTAATCCCTCAGTCTTAAGAGATTAGTTTCCTGTTGTTGCTGTAACAAATTACTATAAACTTTGAAATATAAAGCAATACAAATTCACTATATTATGTTTCTGGAGATCAGAGCCCTAAAATCCAGGCATTGTCTGGGCTGCGTGCTTTTTGAAGTCACACGGGTAGCATCTGTTCCCTTGCCTTTTCTAGCTTTTAAAGGCCACCTACATTTCTTGGCTCACAGCCCCACTCTCTATCTTCAAAGTCAGCAGCATAGCAACTTTAACTCTCACTCTTTCTCTCTGACCTCTGCTTCTGTCTTCACATCTTCTTCCTCCTCTCATTACCTCATAAGGGATTTTGTGATAACATTGGGCTACCTGGTTGATTCAGGATAACTTTTCTATCTCAAGACCCTTAACTTAAATCACACCTGCAAAATCCATTTTGCCATGGAAGGTAATATATTCACAAGTTCTGCTGGTCAGGGAAGAGATATCTTTGAGAGGACATTATTCTGTGTACTATACCCTCTAAGTCTCATTTTCATTATGTATGAAATGGAAGCCATAATTAGTGCCTCACTTTAGCATCAAAATAAACTCTTAACATATAACCTGGCATGTAGACGATATTCAATTCCACATAATTATTTTGTGAGTCTGTGCGGTGATGCTTTATTTGTTTGGCATTGTCTCAGAATATTTTATTTATTGCTTTCTTCTTATAAGTCTCACCATGTTGAATCATCATATTTCAGAATGGTATTTATTCAACAAATAATTATTGACCAATGCAAACGACTAAATATTTGTATCTCCCTCCTGCCCCAAATTCATATATTGAAATTCCAATGTGATGATATTTAGAGGTGGAGCCTCTGAGAAGTAATTAGGTCTTGAGGGTGCAACCCTCATGAATGGGTTAGTGCCATTATAAGTAGTGCAGTGGGCTAGCTCTCCTTCTGTCACAGGAGGATGTAATGAGAAGTTGGTGATCTGCAACCTGAAAGAGGGCCCTTATCAGAACTCAACTGTGCTGACATTCTGATCTCAGGTTTTCAGCCTCTGTGACTATGACACATAAATTTGTATTGTTCACAGGCCACCTGGTATATGGCGGCCTTTTCTTACAACAAAGCCTGAGCTCAGATATCCAGTTAGTGCCAGTGCTGGATTAGAAGCTAGTGTCCTCTGCTGGGTCCCTTAAGTTTTCAAAAGCCAAGTTACTTCAGATTGTACCTTTCATCTTGGGATTTATCATGTCCTTCGCTGGCCTCCTATTTTCAAAATTCTGTTTTGCAGAGTTTGGTCCCTCATGCCTCAATCTGTGTACTTTGCTTGGCCTGGAGGAATGTAAGCCTTCCCCATGCCTCAGATGATTGTTTGACTAAGAGTGGCTTCAGGCTTAGTTTGGGTAGCAGGATGTTGGAGCACTCTCCTAGCGTTACCAGCTCAGCACTCATCAGGAGGTCCTGCCTCATCCCTCAGTGTCTGGGTCTGGGGTCCTGTTTCAATATATGCAAAGAGATATGCCAACGATTACAAACATTTGTGATTTAGCAATGCAGTCTAAGAGGTGAAAACAATAGAAAGAATAATTAGGGAGGAAGGGGTGTTCAGCATAGGCAGCAATGAATGAAGGAGCCCAAAGAGGGAATACAGTGGTGTGTTGAGGAAGATACAGGTATTGCATTTGATGATGTGAACCAGGTGAAGTGAAAACAACAGGTTTGTTCAATTTCATAAGAAATTTCATTTGCTGTGTGTGGTGGTAGACTCAGGCAGCACCTTCACCTGCTCAGAAGGGCACAACTGAAAGGAGTTTCTCTTTGCTCTTCTCTGTCTCACAGTGAGTCCTTGATATGTTAGCCGATTTCTTTTTTTTTTCTTTTTTTTTTTTTTTTTTTTTTTTTTTTTTTTTTTTTTTTTTTTTTTTTTTTTTTTTTTTTTTTTTTTTTTTAGCCAATTTCTTATACCTGTCCTCCAAGCAGGTATCTAATCAGAAGCTCCCCAACACAAGAGAGGTCTAGAGAATGTCTGCTAGATACAGATTTTTTTGGTGATATTCTTGGTGAAGATTGACACAGTGGAATGGAGTGCCCAATATACATATGAAATCTGCTTGGGCAGATGTGAAAATTTATCAGTAAGGATAGGAATTAATCAAATAGTTATATAAATGTGTATCAAATTGCTTGATTCTAAAATGTACATTATTCTCTTTTAACATCTCTGTAATAGCATTGCATCTCACAGTTATTGATGGCTTGCCAGCAGTTGTGCTATGGTAGTTGCAATTAATTGCCTATGCATAAGCATGAAAAATTCCAGAATAGATGATAGCAATTTCTCAGAGACAAAAGTGGAAAACACTTTTAAGAAGTATTATACCATTACCACTCCTGATGATACAGCAAATATTATTGTGTGAGCAAACACAGACATGAACCATTCTGACGTGAAAAGTAATGAAGATTATTTGGGCTCTGAGGGATTATGAAAATATTTTACGAATACTTTAATCAACATCTTTGATTTTCAAACGAATGCAAAAGGATACGAAGTGTGCAAAAGAATATAATATTATAAAATATAAGTAGGTAAGGCTAAACAGCTTTTTCTTTAAAACAAAAAATCTAATAAGATTGTGAATCTCATAGTTTGATTAGCAATAGCTTTACTGAATAATGTATTTTAAAGTCAGTAGACTTAGATTTGGTGAAGTATAGTGATAAAATGATCACAATTGTATTTGTGATATAAAGAAGTATGAAAAGGAATGAAAGTAAAAACTGGAGGGATAAATTTAGGCCTAAAATTTGGAGAGAGCTATCCTGAAGAAGTGGCATTAAGATAAAATTAAGTAGCATTGTAGACAAAACTTTACAGATAAGCAGAGGTTCCCTTACTGAGGAAGTAGAGGGCGTGGCCATTGCAGGCCAGGGAAGCATTCTGTGTAGAGGCCCCCGTGAATGAAGGTGTAGGGGTCTAGAGCGAGCAGGAGAATGTGACTTTTGTGGTTAGTTCACAAAAGATTACTTTCACTTTAGTTGCTGGAACCCTTGTGCAAGAGCCTTGAGCTGTGATCCTGTGAGGAAGTCCAAATCGCTCACACAGAGAGACCATATGAAGATGGCTTGATAAAACATAGAAAGAAAGAGATTTCTAGATCTACTGCTCCAGGCCCAGCTACCATCTGACTAAACATCATGGGACACTCCAAGCCAGAAGCACTCAGCTGTGCCCTCTCTCCTGGTACACAAAATCCTTGAGAGCCAAAAATAAAATAAGTGTTATGTTTTAAGCCACTACAATATTTCATGCAGGAATAGTAATCAGAACATGAGGTAAGCAGTTAAGTGATAAAGTGTAACATATTGCATTATATAAATCCATTCTCATTAAGAGCACAAAAGGGATTTCAGAGTCAAGTTATCACTTTAAAAACCTTTCCCATAAAAGTTTTGGTCACATTGCATTCTGGGAAACTTCAGAAAATTGCTTTATTTTCTCATAAAGTTAATAGTAGATCAAATATAAATGCATAACTTAATAAATTACTTTTTAATTTTCATCACACACATAGCAACATTCTTGAGATTAGGTTGTCAAAAAGTTATGGAAAAATTAAGCTTTTTGGCAAAATGTCAAATCTGAATGGATACTTATGCTGAATCTACAAAGCTTTGTCAAAAAGCCCTTGAAACTAAACATGATTTCAGAATTCAAAATTTTAAAAAATTGCATAAAACCTCTAACAGTCTGAAACATTACCTCTTAATATAAAACAATAGATATATTTATAAAAATGTATTACATGTACTCTAATTTAAATAGAGACTACATGTGAGTTCTTATCAGATAACTGGTTTGCAGTCAAAATAATTGGGGGAACAAAAGGTTTTCAGGAAATTTTGGAGTTTGGAATCATGGATAAGGAATTGTGAACCTACTTCTGCCTCTTTCTTCTTGCCTCACTTGTTTTCATAAAAAGCTGAACGCCGATGGAGAAAGCAGCAACCGCAGGGCAAAATGGTTTCATTATATATCGATAATCATGATGCTCAAAGGAGACCTTGAAACCGTCTTAGCATTTCTATCAAGTTTCTCTTGTGTCTCATCAAAATTCAACAAAATTTTTCTTTTAGTCTTTGGTAGATGACTTCATGTTGTAATTTACACTGAAAATAAAAGCCATTTGGTAGAGAATTTCTAATTTTATGATATCAAACCTGACTCTCTTACTATAATAAAAGGATTTCTCATACATATACCTTTTGTTTGAGGCTACTTGTACCCGGTGCTTGAGATTCTAGCCCCTGCTACCGTCCCAGAATCCCCACACTACGTAGTAGCTTTTTCTTGTATTGAACAAGGTAATTCTTAATTTTCTGTTTTTCATTTTTGGATGGGTGATGATGAGTTAGCATTGGAACACTGGAAGATAAAATAACAAGATCAAGTTTGTTTATGTGTTTGTGAGCTATTAAGTAATTATTGTATAGATAAATTATTTTGTACATAAGTTATCTATGAAAGTTATTGAAGCTTTGGACATGGGTGAAATGAACACTTTTGAGAGTGTAGAGTGAAAAGGAAAGAGGGCTTAATGACAGGAAGAACAGATACTTTCAAAAGAAACAGAAAAGAATAGTCAGCTAGGGTGAAATCCAAGACACCATAATTCATACTGAAATTAGAGAAAACTGGCCAGAAATTTGACGTAAAAGGAAAATTAAAGCTGTAGAACTGTAACTGGAGAGAAATGAGACGAATATGTAGGCATTGTTTTCTTAATCCTTTTTTTTTTGTGGGAGCACATTGTATCATATAATTATGAATAAGTTTCTTCCAGGGGACTAATACACTCCTAATTATGATTTTCTTCATTCAACCAATAAACTTTTTGAGTCCTAGTTTCTCTGTTAGGCTGGGAAACTGAAGTTGAATAAGATATACTCAATGGTCTCAAAATGCAGTCAAATGCAGAACTTGGTATCTGGTAATGTTTGTTATAGGATCTTGTTACCATATCTGTATGATTATAGGGGAGTAAAGATTGAAGACATCTTTAAAAAATTAAGAACAATGTAGTTTTTTAAAACAATTTATTGTGTGATTCATGATAAAGTTGAAGACAACTTTGAAATTAGCGAATGAGTGAGGTAAGTATCATAAAGACCGTAAATTACTCTAGTTATCTAAAAATGGTCATGGAATAAACAGACTGCAAAACCTCAGATTTTTGCTTTTAGACTTACGTAGTTCAGGGCATCTGATATGGTTTTGCTGTGTCCCCATCCAAATCTCATTTGAATTGTAGTTGCCATAGTTCCCACATATTGTTGGAGGGACCTGGTGGGCGATAATTGAATGATGGCAACATTTTCCCCTGTATTATTCTCGTGGTAGTGAGTAAGTCTCACAAGATCTAATGGTTTATAAGGAGAAACCCCTTTCACTAGGTTCGCATTCTCTCTCTTGCCAGGGCCATGTAAGTCATGCCTTTTACCTTCTGCCTTCTGCAATGATTGTGAGGCCTCCCTAGCCATGTGAAATTGTGAGCTTAATAAACCTCATTTCTTTATATATTACCCAGTCTCGGGTATGTCTTTATCAGCAGCATGAAAATAGACTAATATTAACATCTTCCTTCTTAATACACTATTTTTGGTAAATAGTGGGCTCATCACTAAGTGTTTCTTCCATATTCTCACCATAAAAATCACATTTTGAGCTAAAATATCACATTATGATCAGAGGAATCAATATCATGACACAGACAAAGCACTTCTAATGTGCTATATATTCTGACATTTTCCAGTGCATCTGTGGGATAGTCTAACAAAATAAAAATGCTATTTATCTTCCCTCACCTTGGGCTCATTTAATATTATGCTACAAGCAAAGACAATTGCAGGAGAGTTATTGTATGTGAATTTATCTCTGGTTTCTTGAGTGTTCAACATTTATGTTATAATTTATTTTTCACTGGAACAGATCTTTTGTATTTGAAGCTTTCTGGAGTAAGTGACATCAGAAGATGGGTTTCCTTTTCTGTTATCTTTAAGGAAGGATAATTATCATGTAATATATGATGTGTTTATGGTTTTCTGTGGATGTTATCTAACCTAAAAAGTGAGTGATCAGCATGAAGCAAAGCAGATGGTGAAGTATCTGGTTTGTGTCTGAGAGCAAGTATATCAGAGGGCTATAAAGTCCTGAAGTGTGAGCCAGTTGTCATGCTCACTGGCATTTGGAAAAGAGGCCCTCTAAACCTGAAATAATGAACAGACATTTATTTGGGAAGTTCGAAACTAAAAAATTTATGACAAAAATATTATCTTTCTCATGACTTTCATTTGGATTGGTTTGTATTTTACATAAACACACACATACACACTTAGATAAAAACACAGAGACTGCAATGGATTGATTATATCAAATTTAAAATATGGGATATTTAAACTTAAGTTACCATGAATTAGAAGTTTTATAGAAATTAATGTTGGATTTTGCTTTTAAAGTTGATATGGATTTCACTTTGTGGTTACATTTTTAAGTTCCTTGGACTGGAACTGTGTTTTATAGACTTTGGCATAGAACTCTCCATGAACATACATCTCCAGCCCGATTTCAACATTGAATTATAATGATCTATTTGTGTGTCTGCCCTCTCACTAGGAACCCTTGAGAGTTTTATCTTTATCTCGTTGTATCCTGACACCTTATGCATGCCATGGTACACAGTGTCTTCAATAAGAGTTCTCATTAAAAAAAAGTTGCTTATGCATTTATTTATAATAAATATTAAGCAAATATATCAATGGTTACCTTCCAATTTACAAGGTATTTTCCATTTCTTATAGTATCTGGAATGAGAATACATATCCTAGATTTTATTTAATTGCCATTTTTGCAGTACTTTTATCATATCAAATTCTAAAATAAATGTGAAATCAGTTATTTTATAGTTACATTAAGCTTTATATGTTTACATATATTACCAAGTCAGAGGGTATTTATAGAGCTATTAATTCATTAAAAAGCATATTTACAATTTTATTTTGAGAAACAATATATTATAAATATGAACTTTCTTCAATACATTATTTATGATGAGTGAGGAAACTAAATCTCACGACTTTCTATTTAAAGTTGAGCTATCTTAAAAAATACTGTATTGCTAAACATAGCAACAGGAGACATCATTATTACTAGTGGCCTTTAGCTGAAAATACTAGTAAATTCAAACTGTGGAGCTGAACTTGTACCTAATCAAAATGATTATGGCCCTGTCTCAAAATGCCTTCCCAGATGACACTCCCAGATGATTTGCAATATCTTCCAAGAATTGTTTCCTAACTGAGGTATCTTAAATGCATTTACATGCACAAATATTTAACAAACTGCCTGATTACAATATTACAACAACATTACACCCATGTAATCACCACCCAGAACAAGGTACAGAAGATTTCAAGTACGTTAGAGGGGTCCCACGTGCTTCCTCCTAGTCAGTACTCCTCTCCAGAATAGCTGCTTCCTAGCCAACATGGTGAAACCCTGTCTCTACTAAAAATACAAAAATTAGCCAGATTTGGTGGTGCATGCCTGTAGTCCCAGCTTCTCAGGAGGCTGAGGCAGGAGAATCACTTGAACTCGGGAGGCCTGTGTTGCCACTGCACAGCTTGAAGACAGAGCGAGACTCTATCTCAAAAATAATTAATTAATTAATCCATTCTGTTGTATGCAGCAATAATTTATTCTTTCCCATTTTCTGCTTAAAATTCTATTCTGTACTAGCAATATATGCCACAATATGTTTACTTATCACATTATTCATGGATATTCAAAATGTTTCCAGTTTTGTATACAATGAATATGAATAAATTCTGTTATGAACATTCTTGTGCATATATTTTAATGAATGTTAAGCACTCATTTTGGTTAGGTACATACTCAAAAGTGAAATAGCCAGGACATAGAAAATAATAGCAAATTTTTATCAAAGTGATTGTATCAATTTATCCTCTCATGAGCAGTGTAAAAATTCTAGGTGTGTCCTATAGTTGTTGACACTTGATATTGCTAATTTTATTTTAGTCTTTTTTGTCGTTGTATCTGAGTTCTCACTGTGGTTTTATTTTACATTTTTCTGATGACTAATTACACTGATAACCTCTTGTCTGCTTTCTGGTTTTATGATATCTCGTTTTATGCAGTGTTTGTTCAAATTTTTCATCTCTTAACTGTATTTCTTTTGTCTTTTTCTTATTTGCTTATAAGAGCTCTCTATGTATTATAGATACAATTTCTTTGTCAAATTTGTATGTTGCAAATATTTTCTCCCAGTCTGTCATTTTTCTTTTCACGTTTTAAATGGCGGTTTTCAGTGAACAGAGTTTAGTTGTAATTAAGACCAGTAAATGGTAACTGTAATAAGGCCCAATTTATCAATATTTAAAAAAATCATGTATGGCACATTTAGAAATCTGTGTATTCATATATATGGGTTTTTTTTTTTTAATACAGAAATATCTGGCCGTGTGCAGCAGCCCACACCTATAATCCCAGTACTCTGGGAAGCCAGGGCAGATGGATCACCTCAGATAAGGAGTTTAAGACTGGCCTGGCCAACATGGTGAAACCCTGTCTCTACTAAAACATGCAAACAAACAAACAAATCAACCACAAAAATTAGCAGGGCAAGGTGGGCCTGTAGTCCTAGCTACTTGGGAGGCTGAGGCAGGAAAATTTCTTGAACCTGGGAGGCAGAGGTTGCAGCCAGCTGAGATCGTGCCACTGCACTCCAGCTTGGGGACACAGTGAGACTCTGTCTCAAAAACAAAACAGAAAAGCAAAAAACAAAAACAAACAAAAAACACAGGTATATACAATTGGCCCAGTACAGTTTTTGCATATATGCTGCATAAAGAAATAAAATATGAATACATGCAAAACATAAATGAGTTTATAAAGTAGTATACTAAGTTAAAGGAGGAAGCACAAAAGACTACATACTGAATGATTTCATTTCTATGTAATTCTAAAAAGAGAAAAACCAGGACTTTAAAATACAGAGCAGTGCTTTTCAGGGACCAAAGCATGGAGGAGGGGATGGATTGCAAAGGGCCACGTAAGAACTTTTTGTAGTGATGGGGATATACTGTGTCATGCTGCAGTGCAGACTGCATGACTGTACACATTAGTTAAAACTTTGAAGTATGCATTTAAAATTGGTGCATTTTATTTTAAAGCAGCAACACTTGCTAAAGAACAGCCCAGGGTATGCACTTTATTATTATTTTCTGATCTCTGAGTGTTTTTTAACATCCAATTCAGCTAGAGTAAGTGTCAAATGTAGAATAAATATCACTATTGCCAACAATTAACCTAAGGAATGAGAAAATTAAGGTTGTCTAAGATCACACAGCTAATATGTGACAAAATGTGAATTTGAACCTGGATATATCTTATACAAAGGACTCAAATCATTGAATACTAGGTGATTTTTGTAAATAGATTTTATAACTTGATGGATACATTTTTCACATCATTCTATTTGTAAAAATAAGCTATTATTTATACAGTATAGAAAAATGACTTAGTTCCCTTGTAACAGTAAATATTGTTGAATTTTAGCTGGGCTAAGAACAAGAATATTGGGGAATTGAATATCTATTTTTATGGATCTATGAAATTTTTTGTTCAGATGGACTATTTTAATTTCTTTTGTGTGTTAAACTTAAACCTCAATAATGTGGATTCATCTAATTTTAAATAATTGATTTTTAAAAAGTCATCAGCATTTTCCAATTCAAAACAGCTATAATAGTAAAAGTTACAATAGTCACATAATGATTTCTTTATCTCCTAAACCTCCAATGTCTACAAAAATATATGCTCAACCTATAATTATAGCAGGGCTATCTCTGGTCAGCTGTAAAGTCATCAGTAGTGTTACTGCAGGTCTAAGAATTAATATACCTTTTGAAAATTATAAATAACATATTTAACATTAGGATAAAACATATATTTTTATATTTCTAAAAGCCTGACACCATGTTAAAAGATGTGTGAATTGTGGGGTTTGTGTGTGTGTGTTTTTTTTTTTTTTTCC